>NC_063173.1:61913841-62171685 GCF_023159225.1 Perognathus longimembris pacificus | reverse complement strand
GTGTGTGCATGAGCACACACACACACTCACGCCTGTGTGCATGCACACGCACGCATGCACGCGTCTCCCCTTCTGTGCCCTCACCTCCTTCCATGATGATAGCAGCACCCGGCGTCCTCTGCGGTGGGGGGGGGGGGCCCGGCCGGGTCCTTCACCCCGCCGTCCGCTCCCGCCCGCCCTCGGTCCCCACGCCGGGAGCGGGAGGGGCGAGGCCTGGCTTCCTGCCCTCTGCCGCGCTGGATGAGTCAGAGCCAGGCCCCCCCGGGGGTCGAGGTGGGTCGCGCCTGCCGTTGGGGCTGGGGTGGGAGGACTGGTTTAGCGAGGAGGGGGTGCGGCGCTCTCCCCTCCATCCGTGGGAACTGAAGGCCGTGGCTGGGGTGAAGCCTCACCGCGGGCTCGGCGGCGTTTCGGGGGATCCCAGCGACGACGGCGCTGAGCTCAGCGCCGCCCACGCGCCGGAGCCCGGGGCGCGCCTCTCCCGGCCCTCCACGACGCCCCCGTCCCCCCGGAGGCGTGGGGGGCTCAGGACGGGCGCCGGGGCGGCCGGGGCGGCCACGCTCCTCGGGGCTCACCGCCTGAGACGTGCTGCGCGCTCTGTGAGTGTTTGGGGTGCCGCAGGAGGGTCCCCGGAGATTAGAGCGGCTTCCCGCCCCGAGCCTCGCTGCCGCGGGCCCCCGTTCTCGGCTGCATCTGGGAGCGCGAGACAGGTGGGGCGTCATCTGTGTGTGTGTGCGTGTGTGTGCACACGTGTGTGTCTCGGGTGGGCACTCAGCCTTCAGGCAGGCGCGTTGTCTCGGTGGGTGGGTGGGTGAGCCCGCCTGCAGGGGTCTGGGTGCTCAGCCCCCCGGCCCCGTCTGGGGTGTGGGCTCTGGCCGGGGCGGGCTGGGCTGCGGGGGCCTGGGGGGGGGGCTGCTGCTGGCTGTCCCTGCCAGCTTCCTTGGCACGGGGCGTGCGAGGAGTGGCGTGTCCCGTGTCCCGGGGGCTGTGGTCGGCCACAGGGACTTCCTGGTGGCTTGGACTCTGACCAGTGGACACAGGCATGGCTGGGTGACCGTGGCGTTTTGGGCCACTGTGGCTTGGGCATCGAGGGTCCCGGGGCCCAGTCCGGGGCGTCGAGGGTCCCGCGCCCAGTCTGGGGCGTCGAGGGTCCCGGGGCCCAGTCTGGGGCGTCGAGGGGTCCCGCGCCCAGTCCGGGGGCGTCGAGGGTCCCGGGGCCCAGTCCGAGGCGTCGAGGGTCCCGGGGCCCACTCTGGGGCGTCGAGGGTCCCGGGGCCCAGTCCGGGGCGTCGAGGGTCCCGGGGCCCACTCTGGGGCGTCGAGGGTCCCGGGGCCCAGTCCAGGGCGTCGAGGGTCCCGGGGCCCAGTCTGGGGCGTCGAGGGTCCCGGGGCCCACTCTGGGGCGTCGAGGGTCCCGGGGCCCAGTCTGGGGCGTCGAGGGTCCCGGGGCCCACTCTGGGGCGTTGAGGGTCCCGGGGCCCAGTCCGGGGCGTCGAGGGTCCCGCGCCCAGCCTGGGGCGTCGAGGGTCCCGCGCCCAGCCTGGGGCGTCGAGGGTCCCGCGCCCAGCCTGGGGCGTCGAGGGTCCTGGGTCCCAGTCTGGGGCGTCGAGGGTCCCGGGGCCCAGTCTGGGGCGTCGAGGGTCCCGGGTCCCAGTCTGGGGGCGTCGAGGGTCCCGGGGCCCAGTCTGGGGCGTCGAGGGTCCCGCGCCCAGTCCGGGGCGTCGAGTGGGGCTGGCCTCCTCCCCTGACCCCGTGCACTCACTGGAGGGCGATGACCTCTGCCGGGCAGAACTGTGGGCACGAATGGGGTCCGCACGCTCCACTCCACGGCCCCACTATGTCCTGGGCCCCCTCTGTCCGTGACTAGGCACTGGGACCCCCGGGCCCCAGGGGACCCCCGTGATGAGGCCAGAGGGGGAGGCACGTCTGAGGCGGGCGGAAGGTGATGCCTGCAAGAACAGCACAGGTGAGAGCGAGGAGGGGGCAGGACCGCCAGACAGCGGGGCAGCGCGGAGAGCCCCCCTCCGGCTGGCAGGGAGGGGCCGAGCAGAGCCACGCCCCGGCACCCCGATTCCTTCCTGGAGTCAGGCCCCGGTGGACAGGGGTGGACGCCCCCGGCACCCCGATTCCTTCCTGGCGTCAGGCCCCGGTGGACGGGGGTAGAAGCCTGGTTGAAGCCCAATGAGCAGTGGGGTGGGCCCAGAGGCCACCGGAGGCCCAGGGTGGGAGGGGCTTCCAGGGAAAGGAGGAGGGGGCTTCCGGGGAGACGGGGGGCTCCAGGGCCTCTGGTTTGCCTTTGTCCAAAGGGTGGGGCCCCATGGCATTGCCCTGTACGTGGCCTGTCCCTGGGGGGGCAGTGGCCTTGGGTGACCTGTTGCCCTCCCTGTCCTCTCCCACATCTAATCCATCCCGTGCTTGGCCTGGAGGTGGAGCAGGTGACAGGGACACAAAGGGCCTTTAGAACAGCCCCTGCGGGCCCCGGGGGGGGGGGGGCGGCTTCTGCTCGGGATGACTTTGCCTGCTCTGTCCCGGGATTGGGGACTGCTCAAGGTCCCCGGTGTGGCTCTAGGAGGCGCGGCACCTCCCCAGCCAGGGCTGGAATGTTCTGGCTGTCCTTGGCACGGGGGCGGGGGCGGGGCCGGGGGCTCTGCGGCTCTGCTGGCCTCTTCTGAAGCCGGCCCTGCCCCCAGCGCGCCCCGGTGCTTATCAGGCCTCCCTGGCGGGCTGCCTGCCACCTCAAAGTCACGCCGCCCGCCCGGCCTCGGCCAGGGCGGGGGACGATGGCTGTTGGTGTAAGGTGTGCTCCGAGTCGGCATGGGGTGTGCCAGGCTAAGCCGGTGGGCCGGCAGGGGCTCTCACACACACCTGCACCCAGGTGTGCACCTGTTGTATGCACCCTACTCACTCCCTGGCGGAGCTCGGCTCTGAGCCTGCTGGCCAGGGCCAGGGTCAGGGCCAGGGCCTGGCGCAGGGACGCGGGTGTCACACACACACCACACACACACACACACACACACCCCGGGAGTGTCTGTCAGAGGGTCAGAGGGACGTGTCCTCCGGCTGCGAGCAGCACCTAGGGTCTGGGACCGCTGGGACATGGTGAACTATCCAGGGGCCGGGGTGACCAGCACGCTGGAAACCGGAGGTCCCCAGTGGAAACAGGTGGACGTGGGCAGGAGGACGCGTGAGGGACACTGTGGGGGTGGGCGGCAGGGCCCTGGCTTTGGCTGACCCTGCAGCCGGAGCTCACGGGGGGGGAGGTGCCTGATGCCAGTGCAGAAAGGTCCGGAAGGGTGGGTGGCCCTGGGTTTCGTGACACGGATTTGGTTTCTCTCTTTGGAGGTCCTGGGGTTTGAACCCGCGGCCTCACGCTGGCTAAGCAGGCGCTCTACCACCGCCCACACCGGCTTCCTCTCCAGAGCTGGTGCTGCGTGTTTGGTGATACAGATTCACTGTTGGGGAAGCTAGAACACGGCGGCCTGCGTGCGAGGGGTTGTGAGGGGCCCCACGCTCCCGGCATTGGGGATCGAGTGCTTCGGGGTGAATCCGGGGTCATTTGCCGTGGTTTGGGACAGGCACCTGGTGAGGGGTCCTTGACGCCGGTCCCCGGGAGCTGTGGCCCTGCAGGTTCTCACAGGCTGGGCCTGGCAGCTGCCGGGGGCCCGGGGTGCTGTCTGGGGGAGGCCTGAGGGTGGGGGGTGAGGCACAGGCGGGGTTACAGCATGCTGGTCCCCAAGTTCTCTTTTGGGGACAGAGTTGCACCGTCCACATCTGGGTTCCTGGAGCCTCACTGCCTCTGGCCCCCTTGCCTGGGCACCTCCAGGCTGCTATGGAAAGGATGGGCTGGGCAGGCGGGGCAGGGGCCGCTAGCAGCCCTCACGGGGGCGGGGGGGCGGGGGGGCTGGGCTGGAGGAGGGTCCTGTGTGCGCTCGGAGATGGTCAAGATGGGCACAGCATGAGGTATAAGCTCCCTCCACTGGTCCCCCACTCCAGGAAGGAAGGGGGGGAGGAGGAGAGGAAGGAAGGAAGGGAGGAAGGAGGGGAGGAAGGGAGGGAGGAAGGGAGGAAGGGAGGAAGGGGGAAGGAGGGGAGAGAGGGGGAGGAAGGGAGGAAGGGATGGGAGGAGGGGAGGAAGGGGGAGAGGAAGGGATGAAGGAGGGGAGGAAGGGAGGAAGGAGGGGAGGAAGGGAGGAAGGAAGGAAGGAAGGGAGGAAGGAGGAGAGGAAGGAGGGAGGACAGAGGGGAGGAAGGAGAGGAGGAAGGAGGGGAGGAAGCAGGCCGGCCCGCCCCCTGTCCTGGACCAGGTGCCCGGCGTGCAGCTGCTGCGTGAGCCGCCTGGCAGGCCGCCCTCCCTCCAGCCGGGCGCCCCAGCCCCTCCCCACCCCCCCAGGGCTGACGCCCCTGTGCCCTTGCTGCCCGTGCAGCTTGGACGCGGAGAGGCAGGTGCCCGTCCTGGTCACCTGGCCTCGGGCGGCGGAGCTGGAGTTGTGCGACTGCCCAGCTGTCCTCCAGCTGTCCTGTGCCCCGTGCCCCCCCTGGCGTGGCTCTGCCCACGCTGACGGCCCTGTGCTCCGCGAGGGCTCTGGGGGAGGCTGGGCCTGGGTCCCAGGAGGGGCCCTGGATGGAGCGGCCGCGGCCTCTGCCAGCCTCCGGGGTTCGGGTGGGGGAAGCCTGTGTGGGGCGGGCGGGCCACGCCCCTGGGCGGCTCTCAGCGCCCCGCGGGGCTCTCCTGGGCGCGGCCGGCCGCGAGACGGGGAGCCAGGTTTTCCTGGGCAGTTCTGGATCCGGACGGTTCCCGGGAGCCACTGCCGGCCGACTGGGGACCGGCCGGGCCCTCCGGGAGCTCTGCAGCTGCACGGGCCTCCTGTGCGTGCGTGTGCGTGCGCGTGCGTGTCGTGCACACGAGGGCTGGGTGGGAGGACACCTGGCAGGAGCCTGCCCCCCCGTGGGCGCCTTGGCGATGCCCACGTCCCCCGAGGCCTCCGCCTTGGGCCCCGGGTGCGATGTCTCCGCGGGCAACGGCTTGCCGGAGGAGACGCGGGCGGGCCGCGGCCTGTCCACCGGTTTCCCAGCGGGGGAAACTGAGGCTCGCCGAGCCGAAGGGGCCGTCGAGAGGGCCGGCACATCTGGGCCAGCTCCGCGTGGCACTGCTGGTGGGGGGCGCTCAGCGTGTCCCCACAGGGGACCCCCATGTGGCGGCCCCTCCCAGGAGCTCGGCGCCTCGGCAGCCTGGCCCGCGGGCCATCGCCGCAGGGTGGCAGCGCGGGGCTGGCGCCCGTGGTTTTGGGTCCCCGTTGGGCCTCAGGTACTTGGGGTGGTTCGTGAGACCAGTTTTCTCCACCGCCGCCATGGCGTTCTTCCGGTGTGTGCGTGTTTCTTGGTTTTGGGCGGTTGTGTGCAGCGTGGGGCTGGGTGTGGAAGGGCACTCCTGGCCTCCACTTACCGGAAGCTAGAAGCCCCCCCACCCCCCGCAGCGACCACGTGGGAGCCGCACCACCCAGACGCTAGAAGCCCCCCCACCCCGCGACCACGCGGAGCCCCACCACCCATCCTGTAGTATTCGAAGTCGGGCATTGCAGCCGTGTTCTTGGCAGGGTTGCTTCTGCTGCTCACGTTTCTTTTTCCAGCGCTGGGCATCGAACCCAAGGCCCCGTGCGTGGTAGGCAAGTGCTACTGGGTTACATCCCCAGCCCCTCTTCAGAGCTTTCTGGTTTTTTGTGGTTCCATGTAAAGAGCACTGGCATTTTGCACTGAGTCTGCTGGTTGTTATGTGAATATCTTGTCAATACTGACTTTCCCAGTCCATGAACATGGGGTGTCTTGCCTTTTTTTTTTTTTTTTTTCCTTTTTGGTGTCACCTTCAATTTCTTTCACCTGTGTTTTGCTGTTTACTTTTTGGGAGTTCTTTACCTCTTTGGTTAAAATTGTTCCTGGGTGTGCTGTATTTTTCGTATCTCCCTGTGATCTGCAAACGCAAGGAGTCTCAGCACTGGGCTGAGTGACTTGATGACAATGCTGTCCTCGTCGGGTTCCAGACCTCAGAGAGCTGTCAGATCTGTGAGACAACATTTACATCGCAGATCTTATCTTAAGAGAGCCTGGTGTCTTGAGCTTTCGGATCCTGCCCGTCCCCGCCGTGCTAGCTGCTGGCTTCTGGTTGCGGCCTTGTTACGTTGAGGTGCTTCCCTCTGAGCCTATTGGGTCCATCACTTGTATCGGGACGTGATGCTGAGTTCTATCTACATCTATTAAGATGGCCTTATGGTTTTTCCCCCCTCACTTCCTCATGCGTTCTCTCATGCTTCCTGATTTACACATGTCCAACCACCCTTGCATTCCAGAGCTGATTCTGGGTTCATTGCAGTGAGTTATCTTTTTGATTTTTTCTTTTTTTTTTTGGTCAGTTGTCGGGCTTGAACTCAGAGCCTGGGCAGTCTCCCTTATGCGTTTTGCTCAAGGCTAGCACTTCTACCACTTTGAGTCATAGCTCCACTTCTGGTTTTCTGGTGGTACATTGGACAGAAGAGTCTCGTGGACTGTCCTGCTTGGGCTGGCTTTGAACCACAATCCTCAGATTTCAGCCTCCTGAGTGGCTAGGATTACAGGCATGAGCCAGCCATGCCCAGGCCTTTTTGACTTGCTATTAGGTTCAGTTTGTTAGGATATTATTTTTCACCAGTCCTGGGGCTTGAACTCAGGGCCTGGGCACTGTTTCTAAGCTTCTTTTGCACAAGGCTAGCTCTCTATCACTTGAGCCACAGAGCCACTTCTGCCATTTACTGAGTAGTTTATTGGAGATGAAGGTGTTCCAGCCTTTCCTGCCTGGGTTGAATTTGAACTGTGATCCTCAGATCTCAGCCTCCCGAGTAGCTAGGATTACAGGCGTGAGCCACTGGCACCTGGCTTGTTAGAATTTCCTTGCTGAATTTTGTGCTTATGTTCCTCAAGGATACTGACCTATGGTTTATCCATTTTGTTCATCTTTTTCTCATTTGGATGTCAGAGTAATAGTGTTTGGAAGGGCTTTCTCCTCTTCATTACTGGAAACCCTTTGGGAAGGACGGTGTGAGTTCTTTGAGTGTTTGCTGAACTCAGGAATGAAGGCATCTGTCTGGTCTTGCGTTTTCTCTGATTCGGTCTCAGGACTCACTGTTGGTCTGCCGAGGTCTTCTGTTGGGCTCAGTCTGGGTGAGGTGTGAGCGTCGAGGGCTGAGCCTTCCTCTGGCTGTGGCGCTCTGGGTGTGGAGCTGCCGGTGGGGTCAGGGTCCCGAGCCTCCTGCTGTGGGGAGCTGCCCTGCCTCGTCCCGTTGCGGGCTGCGCTCTCTGCGGTGGACGGAGCAAGTGCTTATCCGTGCACTCGTCGATACACACGTGGGCTCTTACAGAGGAACTTGCCCGCCACATTTGCATGCACGTCTTTTCTTTGGTGGTACCGGGCTTTGAACTCCGACTTTGAGCTTGCTAGGCAGGTGCTTTTCTGTTCTGCAGCTCTTTTCTCACTGGCTATTCTTGAGATTGTTTTATTTTGCCTTGGCCGTCCTGGACCACGATCCTTCCTTTTGCCCTTCCCGTGGTAGCTAGGATGCCAGGCACACCCTGTGATGCTCCACCTGCTGCTGGTTGAGTGTGTGTGTGTGGGGGGTATCTCGTAAACATTTTGTCCAGGCTGGCTTTGAACCATGACCCTCCCAATCTCTACCTCCTGAGGAGCAGGGGTGACCCATGTGCCCGCCTGGCATGCGAGTCTCAATACCTGTCATCGCAGAGCCATGGGAGCCGGCGTGTGCGAGGTGGGGTGCATCCCCCAGGGGGAGGAGGTGGGGGAGGTGTGCATCCCCCAGGGGGAAGGAGGTGGGCAGGGAGGGCGTGTGTGGCTCCCCAGGGGGAAGGCCCAGATGGGGGACAGGAGCAGCCATGGGAAGGAGGTCAGGAGGAGCAGGGCACCATGGGAAGAAGGCCGGGAGGAGAGGGCACCATGGGAAGGAGGTCAGGAGGAGCAGGGGCACCATGGGAAGAAGGCCGGGAGGAGCAGGGCACCATGGGAAGGAGGTCAGGAGGAGCAGGGCACCATGGGAAGAAGGCCGGGAGGAGAGGGCACCCATGGGAAGGAGGCCGGGAGGAGCAGGGCACCATGGGAATGGAGGTCAGGAGGAGCAGGGCACCATGGGAAGGAGGCCGGGAGGAGCAGGGCACCATGGGAAGGAGGCCGGGAGGAGCAGAGCACCATGGGAAGGAGGTCGGGAGGAGCAGGGCACCATGGGAATGGAGGTCGGGAGGAGCAGGGCACCATGGGAAGGAGGCCGGGAGGAGCAGGGCACCATGGGAAGGAGGCCGGGAGGAGCAGAGCACCATGGGAAGGAGGTCGGGAGGAGCAGGGCACCATGGGAATGGAGGTCGGGAGGAGCACGGCACCATGGGAATGGAAGTCGGGAGGAGCAGGGCACCATGGGAATGGAGGTCAGGAGGAGCACGGCACCATGGGAATGGAGGTCGGGAGGAGCAGGGCACCATGGGAAGGAGGTCAGGAGAAGCACGGCACCATGGGAATGGAGGTCGGGAGGAGCAGGGCACCATGGGAAGGAGGCCGGGAAGAGCAGGGCACCATGGGAATGGAGGCCAGGAGGAGCAGGGCACCATGGGAAGGAGGCCGGGATCTCCCGCCTGCCGTCCTGGGTCACGCGGGCCCGAGTGCGGGAGGAGCCGCGGCCACGATGCTCCGTGACCCCGGTGTGTGTGCAGACGTGGGGGTGTGAGGGTGCGTGTGTGCGGGGTGTGCGTGCGTGTGGGGTGTGAAGGTGTGCGAGGGCGTGTGTGGGTGTGTCGGGTGTGTGTGAGCTGGAGGTGCACTCAGGCGGTGGTGGTGACCTCCGGCTGGGGCGGCGCACACAGCCGTCTCCCCTGGGCTTCCCGTGCTGGGGGCGGAGGGGACAGGGCCGCCCCCCCCCCCAAGACGGCGACCCCCGCGTGTGAGGCACCCGCGCGTGTGAGGCCCGCGCGTGTGAGGCCCGCGCGTGTGAGGCCCGCGCGTGTGAGGCCCGCGGGTGTGAGGCCCCCGCGTGTGAGGCCCGCGCGTGTGAGGCCCCGGGCGTGTGAGGCCCGCGCGTGTGAGGCCCGCACGTGTTGAGGCCCGCGTGTGTGAGGCCCGCGCGTGTGAGGCCCGCGCGTGTGAGGCCCGCACGTGTGAGGCCCGCACGTGTGAGGCCCGCGGGTGGTGAGGCGCCGCGCGTGTGAGGCCCGCGCGTGTGAGGCCCGCGCGTGTGAGGCCCGCGCGTGTGAGGCCCGCACGTGTGAGGCCCCGGGCGTGTGAGGCCCGCGCGTGTGAGGCCCGCGCGTGTGAGGCCCGCGCGTGTGAGGCCCGCGCGTGTGGAGGCCCGCGGGTGTGAGGCCCGCGGGTGTGAGGCCCGCGCGTGTGAGGCCCCGGGCGTGTGAGGCCCCGGGCGTGTGAGGCCCGCGCGTGTGAGGCCCCGGGCGTGTGAGGCCCGTGCGTGTGAGGCCCGTGCGTGTGAGGCCCGTGCGTGTGAGGCCCGGGCTGTGAGGCCCGCGGGTGTGAGGCCCGCGGGTGTGAGGCCCGCACGTGTGAGGCCCCGGGCGTGTGAGCCCCGGGCGTGTGAGGCCCGGGCGTGTGAGGCCCGTGCGTGTGAGGCCCGGGCGTGTGAGGCCCGCGGGTGTGAGGCCCGCGCGTGTGAGGCCCCGGGCGTGTGAGGCCCCGGGCGTGTGAGGCCCGGGCGTGTGAGGCCCGCGCGTGTGAGGCCTGGATCCCGGGCAGGCGCCGGGGCCCCCGGAGCCGACCCAGCACAGACGTGGCTGCTGCTGAGGAAGCTTCTAGACGGCTTTGTGACCCCGAGCCCGGGCCTGCTGAGTGGAGCGTCGGGAAACGCCAGGGGCGCTGCACCGCGGCCGTGTGCACACGCGCGTGAGGTGCCGGGGAGCGTGGGAGGGCCGGCCGTGTGCACACGCACGTGAGGTGCCGGGGAGCGTGGGAGGGCCGGCGTGTGCACACGTGCGTGAGGTGCCGGGGAGCGTGGGAGGGCCGGCCGTGTGCACACGCGCGTGAGGTGCCGGGGAGCGTGGGAGGGCCGGCGTGTGCACACGCGCGTGAGGTGCCGGGGAGCGTGGGAGGGCCGGCCGTGTGCACACGCGCGTGAGGTGCCGGGCACCGCGGGAGCGTGGAGGGCCGGCCGTGTGCACACGCGCGTGAGGTGCCGGGGAGCGTGGGAGGGCCGGCGTGTGCACACGCGCGTGAGGTGCCGGGCACCGCGGGAGCGTGGGAGGGCCAGCGTGTGCACACGCGCGTGAGGGCACCGTCTGCACGGCGCTCCGCGGGGGACGAGGTCACCCCCGCCGCTCGTGGCCGGCGCCTGGGCTCGGCCGTGTCGGGAAGCCGTGAGTTGGCGGCTGAGGGCTCACGGGCACACGCCCCGCAGGCACACGCCCCGCGGGCACGGGCGCCTGGCGCACGCCTGTCACCCCCACCGCCCGGGGGCGGAGCTCCGAGGACCGCGGTTCAAAGCCAGCGACAGGAGATCCTGTGACTTCAATAACCACAAAGCTGCGCCTGGAGTGGAAAAGCAAGCTCCCCGGCCCCGAGTTCAAGCTCCAGTACCAGAACACGCGCACACGCATGTGCACACGCGCGCACACGCGCGCACACACATGCACACACGCACGCACACGCACA
This sequence comes from Perognathus longimembris pacificus, assembly GCF_023159225.1. NCBI lineage: Eukaryota > Metazoa > Chordata > Mammalia > Rodentia > Heteromyidae > Perognathus > Perognathus longimembris. The sequence continues at coordinate 62,161,010 of NC_063173.1, read as the reverse complement.
CACGTGCACACACGCGTGCACACATGCACACACGTGCACACACGCACACACACGCATACACGCGCACACACACACGCGCGCGCACACTGGCCGGCTTCACCGCTGCGGTCCTCAGGCCTCACTCCCACGCAGCCGGGATGACAGGCGTGCGCGCCGGTGCCCCCCATGTGTCCCCCCTTCTGAAGCGCGGTGTGCATCTCCCGCGGCGTGCGTTTCCACAGATGCGCGTGCGCCCCCTCGGCTCCGCGGCCCAGGCCCCGATCGTCCCCCACCTCGCTGCGCTGTGAACAGCGTGGAGTCGCACGTCCTCGCCGCGGCTCCGCCTGGGCCTCCTGGCGGGAGGGAGGGAGACGTGCGTCCCAGCGGCCCCCCCCCCACCCCCCCCCCCGTCTGTCTGTCTGGCTCCGCCCCCGCAGCCCGTGGCCCGCCTGCCTGCCTGCCTGCCAGGAACTTTCCAGACTTAGCTGCCCCCGAGTGTGGAAGGCCCAGGCACTGTCAGAGACCAGAGGCAGTGTCCGGACGGTGGGCAAGCCGATGGTGGGGGGTGGGGAGGGAGCGGCACCCCTCACCCGGGGGCGGATACTCCAGGGTGGAGGGAGAAAAGGGAAGGGCAGGGCCTGGGTCACATTCCTGACATCATTGTCCTCTCTGGGGAAGCTGGTTACCGGGGTGACATTTTGGAGGGTGAGGAGGGGTGGCCACTGGATTGGGGAACGTTTCAACAGGGACCCGAGGCAGTTAGTTGCAGGTGCATCTTATAGCAAGTGAGGCGAGTGCAAAGGCCCTGGGGTGAGCACATTCCTGGCCGCTGGAGCAGAGGAAGCTGGGGAGCCACGGAGGAGGAGGAGGGCCGGGGTGCGATGGCCAGGACGGGTCGCCGCTGTGCTTCCACGAATCACGAGGCACCAGGGGCTTCGGTCGGGACCGAGGACGCTTGTCCTCTCTCGGCTTTTCTACTTCCTTTTTGGTTTCGAGTCATTTTAGACTTGCAGCAGAGTTCCAGAAAAGCACGGAGCGCACGTGCGTGCGCCGCCGAGGCTCCTTCCCCAGCTGCGGGCACGCGGACACGTGGGTGGGGCCGAGGCCGACGCCCCGTGGGAGCCACAGGCCTTCCTCCAGTCCCGCCGTGCGCCGTCGGGCCCTGGGGCCCGGTGGTGTTGAGGACTGTGGGGCCGGGTGGTGGAATGGGCCCCGTTTCAGGGTGTGCGGCAGCCGGGGTCCCCCAGCCCCTCTCCATGGAGGCGTGGACTTCTGGAGTTCTGGGGGGCAAGCCTCTAGGGCGGCTTCTGTTCATGCAACAATGTTGCAAAGCTCAGCCTTGCAAGCAACAGGTGTCCCCATCCCGAAGCTGCAACTGCAGGAGGAACAAGCACATCCTGCAACAATGTTGCAAAGTACAATGGCTCCGTTCCTTTGCCAGTCTCCCTCGGGGTAGATCCTTAGAATCAGGGTGGTGAGTTTATGGTCAACCCCGCGACCCCCCCCCCCCCATCCCGGGAGTCCCCAGTGGCTTGGGGTCTCCAGTCATGCTCGACTTTGTTTGAGTCTGCATTTCTATAACTACAATTGGCTTGGGGAACTTCATGTTTTGGAGGGGCGTGCGCGTGTGTGTGCACGTGCGTGCGCGTGCACAAATGCCCCGTCATCTGTTTTCTAGTAGGTGTTTCTCAGTGGCCTACAGCGCGAGGCCGGGCTCCCGGGGGCGACTGGCTCAGCTTCCGGGGGTCTGGGGACGCCCGTGTCCTCGGACGCAGCGTCTTGTGCTGCAGGAGGGAAGCGAGGGTCCCTCGTGGGCTAGCCCGGGACGGGACGGGACGGGACGGGCGATCTCCGGGAGGGCCGGCCGGGCGGCCAGGCGGGGCGTCCTCTCTAGGCAGGCCTAGGCGGGGGCGCCTTCGCGTGGACGACGCGTGTGTCAGGCGCGGGACGCGGGCCGGGGCGCGGGCCGCGGCGTGACCGTCCTGGGGACCCCTGGCGCGTCTCTTGGCGACGTGGGCTCGCGAGGGGCTGGGAACTGGGTCTTGGCACGTGTGGGGCTCAGGCGTCGAGTCTGGGGCCTCGGGCCGGGGCCGGGGCTGGGGTTCAGGGGCCGGGGTGGCGCCGGGGATTCTGGGAAGCGGCCCGCGGCGGCGGCTGAGCCGCGGGTGGCGGGTGCGCGGGAGCGCGGCGGGGTGCCAGAGGCCAGCGTGGCGGTGGGCTGGGCTGGGAGAGGCCCCTGGGGACAGCCGGGGCACCAGGGACTCCCGCCGTGAGCCCTCCCTCCCTCGCGCCCCCCACGGTGGGCACCGGGCTGGCGGCTGCTGAGGCCTCCCGGCTCTGGGGTCGGACTAGACGGGGGAGACGGACCGCGAGCCACACAACCCCCCGGAAGGCCACCGCTGGGCCATGCCGAGCGGGCGCGGAGCGGTGCGGGGCCGCCGTGCCGGGGCGAGGAGAGTTGAAAGGCGAAGTCGCAGGTGCAAAGGCCCCGGGGCGCCATTCAGCTCCAGACCGGCCTGTCGTGAGGGGAGCTAGGACCGGGCGCCCCGGGGAGCCAGGGCGCCCCGCACACGGGGGCCAGGCCCGCCCCCCGCCCGCGGCGGGGCGCGGAGACGGGGGCCGGGCGGCTCTCCCCTCGGCTTCGTGGAATCGCTCGGGGCCTGGCCCGTGACCCCAGACCACCACCGTGGGGGCGGGGGCGCCCCCCGCGGAGCCCGGACCGCCTGTGGCGTCGGGGTGGGGCCAGGGGGGACACAGCGGGGCCCGGCCCTCGGCAAGCCCTCTCTCCGTGGCCCCCGTCTGGGGCGGGGGAGGCCTGGCTAGCGGGGAGCCGAGGGGGTCGGGGCTGGGTTCCGGCCTTCACGCGGGGGGGGCGTTCACGCGGGGGAGTCCCGAGCAACGAGGCCGCCCGCCACCCTGGACACGGCAGCCCCGCGCCCCTCAGAGCCAGGGGCGTGGTGTGCACCCCGGTTCAGCGGCCGCCCGGGCCGCAGCCAGGGCCGTCGCCATGGGGCTTAGGCGGAGGTGTGGGTCCCTGGGTCTGGGCACCGCCGAGCCCGTTGGGAGCCCCAGAGGGACCCACGCCCTGCGTATGGGGTCTCCCAGCTCCCCTCCGCGCAATGTACGGGGCCCACGCCTCGTTGGTTCAGCATCTGGGGGGGAGGGGGGCGTCCGTGAGCCGCCCCACCCGTGAGAAGACGCTCAGCTGGGGTGTGGTGCGGTGTGATGAGGCGTGTCATGTGATGTGGCCTGTGGTGTGATGTGGCGTGTGGTGTCATGTGATGAGGCCTGTGGTGTGGTGTGGTGAGGCGTGTGGCGTGTGGTGTGATGTGGTGTGTGGTGTGGTGTGATGAGGCGTGTGGTGTGGTGTGATGTGGCGTGTGGTGTGATGTGGCGTGTGGTGTGGTGTGGCGTGTGGTGTCATGTGATGAGGCGTGTGGGAGCAAGGCGGGCCGTGATGGCCGGGCAAGGCCTCACCGATTCCCAGTTCTGATCCTCGGCTCTGTCGGTGCCCTCAGAGGCAGTCCGTGAGGCGTCCACTGTACCGTGTGGGTCCAGCTGGTGTCCTAGGGTGTCCATCTGTGTCCTGGGGTGTCCACCTGGTGTCCTGGGGTGTCTGCCTGGTGTCCTGAGGTGTCCAGCTGTGTCCTGGGGTGTCTGCCTGGTGTCCTGGGGTGTCCAGCTGTGTCCTGGGGTGTCCAGCTGGTGTCCAGCTGTGTCATGGGGTGTCCAGCTGTGTCCTGGGGTGCCCAGCTGGGTCCTGGGGTGCCCAGCTGTGTCCTGGGGTGTCCAGCTGTGTCATGGGGTGTCCAGCTGTGTCCTGGGGTGTCCAGCTGTGTCCTGGGGTGTCCAGCTGTGTCCTGGGGTGTCCAGCTGTGTCCTGGGGTGTCCAGCTGTGTCCTGGGGTGTCCAGCTGTGTCATGGGGTGTCCAGCTGTGTCCTGGGGTGTCCAGCTGTGTCATGGGGGCCTTGTAAAGAAAAGGCTCCTGTAATTCAAGCCCCCAGGAGGCAGCATCCTGGACAGACCGTGGTCCTCCACGGTGGACTGACAGAGGGGAAGGTGGGAAGGGGGAGGGGGAGAGGAAGAAGAGGGGAGGCAGCCGCCACATGGCTGTGGGTTTGGGGGCTGCCCGGGAGCCTGTGGGCACCGTGGGGCGGCTGCCCCGCCCTCCCACTCTGCGCCTTGCGGCCCACGGTGGAGGGGCCCCCGGCGCCGGGCAGGGGGGTTGGGACGGGCTGTCTGGTCACGTGTGAGGCGGGGCCACGCCCCCGTGGGCGCCCAGCTCCCCGGGCGTGTGGGCGCCGTCGGTGTGCCAGGCCTGGGCGCGCGCCGGGCTTTGCTCAGCGGTCCTCCATCGCCAGGGCCGCGGGCCGGCTCTCCTTGCTTTGCTCAGCTGCACGTGGCGGGAGGCACAGCACAGACCCTGCGGGGCGGCCAGCCACTGTCCGCTTCCAGAACGTCCCCTTCCTTCCCCATGGAACGCGGTCCCCTTCCTCCCACGTCCTCTGCGCTGCGGCGTAGGACTCTGGGGATCTCCAGGAACGGGGCCCCCCAGGGGCTGTCCTTTGCGGGGCCCCGGGGCCCGTCAGGTCCTTTCATGAGCCGCAGTTTTTCTGCGTGGGTCCACCTTGGAGTCCTTGTGTCGCTGTGTGCATGCGTGTCGGGCCCCGAGGCTTGAACTCTGGGCCCGGGCGCTGTCCCTGAGCTTTATGCTCAAGGCTGGTGCTCTGCCCCTTGAACCACAGCTCCACGTCTGGCTTTTAGGTAGGTAACTGGACATGAGAGTTACACGGACCTTGGTGCCCAGGCTGGCTTTGAACCCCAGTCCTTGGGTCCCAGCCTCCCGAGTAGCTAGGGCGACAGGCGTGAGCGCCGGGTGGGCCTGCGTGGTTCGTGTGTGTGCTGGACCGTGCGGCCGGCGGCCGGGGCGAAGCCCGGGACGGGTTCTGAAGCGTCGGCGGCCGGCACGGTGGCGGAGCCCTGGGGGCTGGGCCTCTGCCGTGGGCCCCGGCTGGGCTGCGGGGGTGGGGGGCGGCCGCCCGTGGGTCTGGCCGGCCTCCTCTTCCCGGCACGCTCGGCCCAGCCCGCCGGCGGCCCGCGGGGCTTCGCCGCTCCGCCACGAGCCTCCCACGGAGGCCGCCCGCTCCGGCCCGGGGCACCTGCCGGAGGGAGAGGGCAGGAGCGATGCCCGATAACAGCGGGCGTCCGCGGCGGAGGTCAGGCCACCGAGAGGGGAACAAGCGGCCATTGTCCCCACCGGGGCTCCGCGCTGCCTTCGAGGACGGCTCGCTCCGGGGGGGGGGCAGTCTCCTGGCCCCCGGCCCCCTCCCCCGCCGAGCCCGCCCCCTCCTGCCCGTCTAGAGCTGGGGTCGCTTCTTCCTGCCCCACGGGCCTCAGTTTCCCGGCTCCTCGGGGACATTGTGCAGCTGCCTGGCCTTGGAGCCCTGCCCGTGGGGCTGGGCCTGTGCGGGGGGCTGCGGCGGGGGCGGGGGGCGGGGGCTGCTTGGCCCCGAGCTCCCCAAGGGCAGGAACTCTGCCCAGCCGGCCGCTCTGAGGTCCCCGGCTCGGCTCAGGGCAGCGCAGATAACGTGGCGAATAGGATAAAACCCGTGTTATCTGCACGAGATAAAAAAAAATAAACAGCGCCGTTGAATCCACTGCCAAGCCGCCCGCGGAGTCAAATATTTGGAGAAGTGCTTAGCCTAGGGAGCTTGGAGAGACTCAAAAGCGGGGCGCCGCAGGGCGGGGCGGGGGACCCGGGCCCCGGGGCTCCTCCAGGCCCCCGAGGGCCAGGCCCCCCCCACCCTCGGCCCAGCCCCGGCCCTGCCGGCCTCCCGCGTCCACCGTCCCCCACGGCCCCGCTCTGTCTGCGGCTCCCACCCCCTCCTCCGCCAGCCGTTGACGCGTGCGCCCCAGTAGTCCGGGGGAGGTGGGGGTGTCCTGTCCCGGGGCTCCCGAGGACGTGAGGAGAGCCGGTGGTGGCTGCCGGCCCTGGCGTCGGGGGCCCCCGCAGCCCCGCTGTGGCCCGGCTCACTGCGGAAGCTGGTGGGCGGCCCTGGAGCGTGGGCCGGAGCGCGGACCGGGCCCCGGCCTCGAGGGGCCTCGGAGGGGCCGAGGGCTGAGGGGCTCCCTGCGCTCCCTGGCTCCCCCGAGGCCCCGGGGTGACGTCCAGGCGCTCGCCCGCCGGGAGCCAGGGCGGCCGCGGGGGGGACGGGGAAGGTCGTCCGGTCGGGGTGGATGAGGTGGGGTGCACACACGGGGGCCGGCTGAGCCCCAGCTCTGTCCCGGCGGCCTCCACGGCTGGGGGTGTGACAGCGGGGGCGGGGACACGCGCTCAGGGGTTGGGGCGGCCTCTCTGAAGATGGCTGCCCTTCGGGACGGGGGCGCCGCTTCGGGCAGGGCAGCGGCTCGGTGAGGCCCCTCCTGGCCTCTCTGGGGGGGTCCGCGAGGCAGGCCGGGGCTCCCGCGCTGCATGGTGGGAGACGGGGGAGGGGAGGCTGGGGGGGCTGGGGGAGGTGCTGGGGTGCCCGGCTGCTCTGTGGCAGGTGTGCAGCGTGAGGCTGGACTGAGAATCCTGGGGCTCCCGGGGCTGGGGAGGGGGGCCCGGGCTGTGGCAGTGGAGGAGCAGGCTGGGTCCTGGGGCGCCCGGGGGCGCTGAGCTGAGCTGAGCTGGGGGGGGGGGTCCTTAGTTTTCTGCTGCCCTGGGGATCGGAGCAGGTGGCGGCCGCATGCAGTGCGCGCTCCAGGGGCGGCCTGCTCCCCCCCCCCCCCGCTCCTCCACGGTGTGTCCTGCTGCTGGCCTTTTCTGCTGGGCCGGGCCCCCCACTGCGCCCCCCTCCGCCGGGTGTGGGGTGGCGGGTACATCACCTGTGCTTTCCGGCAGAACTGCGCACCAAACTTCACTGGCACCAAGTGCGGCCCGCGGGGTCCCGAGGCTGCCGCTGCGTCCACGCCCCTCTCAATGGGCACCCCCGCTCTGTGGGCGGGGATGTGGGGGCTGGGGCACCCCCTCATTGGGCACCCCGCTCCGTGGGCGGGGTTGTGGGGGCTGGGGCACCCCCTCATGGGGCACCCCGCTCCATGGGCGGGGTTGTGGGGGCTGGGGCACCCCCTCATTGGGCACCCCGCTCTGTGGGTGGGGATGGGGTGCAGGGGTGGGGGGCGGGGCACCCCCTCATTGGGCACCCCGCTCCGTGGGCGGGGTTGTGGGGGCTGGGGCACCCCCTCATGGGGCACCCCGCTCCGTGGGCGGGGTTGTGGGGGGTGGGGCACCCCCTCATGGGGCACCCCGCCCCGTCGGGGGGGCCCGCGCCGCTGACCCGCCGCCCTGTCTTGCAGGTTCCTCATCGTTCTCGTGTGCCTCATCTTCAGCGTGCTGTCCACCATCGAGCAGTACGCCGCCCTGGCCACGGGCTCGCTCTTCTGGATGGTGCGTACTCCTCGCCCAGGAAGCCGCGGGGAGGGGGCGGGAGGCCCTGGGAGGGAGTGGGGCCCCTGCCTGGCACCCCGGCCCCGCAGCCCGCCCCCCCACGTCTGCCGGGCCCGGCGGGCAGGCCTGTGCTGGGTCGGGGCACGGGGGGGGGGATGCGCCCCAGCCGCGCTGAGCTGGCCAGGAGGGGCCGCGGGAGCTGGGTATGGGGGCAAAGCAGAGACCTCCCGAGGCCCGTGCCGGGAGCGCTGGCTGGGAGCCTGGGGGGGGGGGGGGGCTCGGAGGCCCCCGAGGAGCCGCGGCGTGGCTTCCGCCTGTCTGTGCCCTCACCCGCGTGGTGGACGTTACCAAGGCCCGCAGAGCCCCCTGCACCGGCCTCCCTGCCCCTCCCTGCAGGGCAGCGTGGCCAGCGTGGGCAGCGTGGGGCAGCGTGGGCAGCCTGGCAGCGTGGGCAGCGTGGGGCAATGTGGGCAGTGTGGGGCAGTGTGGGCAGTGTGGGGCAGCGTGGGGCAGCGTGGGGCAGCGTGGGGCAGCGTGAGGCAGCGTGGGGCAGCGTGGGCAGCGTGGGGCAGCGTGGGGCAGCGTGGGGCAGCGTGGGCAGCGTGGGGCAGTGTGGGCAGCGTGGGGCAGTGTGGGCAGCGTGGGGCAGCGTGGGGCAGCGTGGGGCAGCGTGGGGCAGTGTGGGCAGTGTGGGGCAGCGTGGGGCAGCGTGGGCAGCGTGGGCAGCGTGGGCAGCGTGGCCAGTGTGGGGCAGCGTGGGCAGCATGGACAGCGTGGGGCAGCGTGGGGCAGCGTGGGGCAGCGTGGGGCAGTGTGGGTCAGCGTGGGGCAGTGTGGGGCAGTGTGGGCAGCGTGGGTCAGTGTGGGGCAGCGTGGGGCAGCATGGGCGGTGTGGCCAGTGTGGGGCAGCGTGGGGCAGTGTGGGCAGCGTGGCCAGTGTGGGGCAGCGTGGGGCAGCGTGGGCGGCGTGGCCAGTGTGGGCAGCGTGGGGCAGTGTGGGCAGCGTGGGGCAGTGTGGGCAGCGTGGAGCAGCGTGGGGCAGTGTGGCCAGTGTGGGTCAGTGTGGGCCAACATGGGCAGCGTGGGCAGTGTGGGCAGCGTGGGACAGCGTGGGGCAGTGTAGCCAGTGTGGGGCAGCGTGGGGCAGTGTGGGCAGCGTGGGGCAGCGTGGGCAGTGTGGCCAGTGTGGGGCAGCGTGGGGCAGCGTGGGCGGCGTGGCCAGTGTGGGCAGCGTGGGGCAGTGTGGGCAGCGTGGGGCAGTGTGGGCAGCGTGGAGCAGCGTGGGGCAGTGTGGCCAGTGTGGGTCAGTGTGGGCCAACATGGGCAGCGTGGGCAGTGTGGGCAGCGTGGGACAGCGTGGGGCAGTGTAGCCAGTGTGGGGCAGCGTGGGGCAGTGTGGGCAGCGTGGGGCAGCGTGGGCAGTGTGGCCAGTGTGGGGCAGCGTGGGGCAGCATGGGCAGCGTGGGGCAGCGTGGGGCAGCGTGGGGCAGCGTGGGGCAGCGTGGCCAGTGTGGGGCAGCGTGGGCAGCGTGGGGCAGCGTGGGGCAGCGTGGGGCAGCGTGGGTCAGTGTGGGGCAGCGTGGCCAGTGTGGGGCAGCATGGGCAGCGTGGCCAGTGTGGGCAGCGTGGCCAACATGGGGCAGTGTGGCCAGTGTGGGGCAGCATGGGGCAGCGTGGGTCAGTGTGGGCAGCGTGGGCAGCGTGGGGCAGTGTGGGCAGCGTGGGGCAGTGTGGGCAGTGTGGGGCAGCGTGGGGCAGCGTGGGCAGCGTGGGCAGCGTGGGGCAGTGTGGGCAGCGTGGGGCAGCGTGGGGCAGTGTGGGCAGCTTGGGCAGCGTGGGGCAGTGTGGGCAGCTTGGGCAGCGTGGGGCAGTGTGGGGCAGCGTGGGCATCGTGGGGCAGTGTGGCCAGTGTGGGGCAGTGTGGGCAGCGTGGGGCAGTGTGGCCAGTGTGGGCAGCATGGGGCAGCGTGGGCGGCGTGGGGTAGTGTGGGTCAGTGTGGGCAGCGTGGAGCAGCGTGGGGCAGCGTGGGGCAGCATGGGGCAGCGTGGCCGGCGTGGCCAGCGTGGGGCAGCGTGGGGCAGTGTGGGCAGTATGGGGCAGTGTGGCCGGCGTGGCCAGCGTGGGGCAGCGTGGGGCAGTGTGGGCAGCATGGGGCAGTGTGGCCGGCGTGGCCAGCGTGGGGCGGTCTGGTGGTCGCCTGTGTCTTCTGAGCCCGGGTGTCACCGGCCGGGCCCTGGTGACGGTGGTGACTGTGGCACTGTACCCCGTTTGACCTTCATCTTTCCCATTGCTTCTGGATTGGGAGCCATTAAGTGAGGGTTCCGCCGCAGGGCCACGGGCGCCGGCCTCTCCTGGGTGGGGGCATCAGGTGGGGTCACGGCTCTGGGGGTCTCCCGGGGGGTGTGGGGCGAGGCCGGCACCAGCGCCCACCTTCGCTGGGAGCCGGGTCCAGGTGCCAGGGCTGCGGTGGGTCTCCCCACCCCACCCCAACAGCCCACCAGGGCCACGGGGTGCACCCCCGAATCCCGGCCACTCCCACCGATGGCCCGCCCGGCTGGGAAACTCTATGGTGGGCTGGCGCCTCTGCGGCGTCCCCGCCCCACATCCGTCCACGGTGGGGTGTGTGTGGGGGGGGTGGCTCGGGGCTCCCGGCGGCCTGCGCCGGGCGGCTGGACGTGGCGATGCCTTTGCTGCGGTTGGGACCTCGTCCCGTGTCCCCCGCCTGCCCGCCCGGGACGGGGTGACTGCAGGGGGCGGGGCCGCGGTCCCCATGGCCAGCGCCTCCGCCCCAGCCCTGCCTGGCCTGCGATCCCTGGGCTCCCGGCGCCATCTGCTGGCCGCCTTCAGAACCGCACCACGGGCCGGGGTTTGTGGCAGCCTTTGCACCCCCGTAGGCAGTGTGTGGGGGGGGGCAGGCTCACCCCGATACCACGCTGCTGCTTCCCACCCCTTCCTTAAAGCAAGGCCCTCAGGTTTTCCCGCGGGCTCATTTTCAGATGCAAATGAGCCAATCAGCTGGGCTCCTGCACCCACCCCTTGCCCACCCCACCGCTCTGCCCATGCCCCCCATGCCCCCCATGCCCCCCCTCCCCGCCTGAGCCCCTCCTGGCCTCTGCCCCCACCCCGGCGGGTCGGCTCTGCTGTCCCGTCTCTTCCAGTGTGTGGTGTGTGTTCGTTGCACGGAGGGGTTTCATGGTGGTGTTTCAGACATGCCCGTGTGACATTTTACTCGGAACAATGCTCTCCTCGACCCCCGACTAAGCCGCAGCTTCTGTTGGCTTTTCTTTTCTTTTGGCCGGTTGTGGGGCTTGAACTCAGCGCCGGGGCGCTGTCCCTGAGCTCTTTCACTCAAGGCTGGCGCTCTACCCCTTGGAGCCACAGCGCCACTTCAGGATTTCCGGTTGGTTACTCAGAGATGGGAGCCTCACCTCCTTTCCTGCCCAGGCTGACTTGAACCAGGAGCCTCAGATCTCAGCCTCCCGAGGAGCGACTGAGCCGCGGTGCGGGCTGCTGGGACTTGAGGCCAGCTTCATGCAGTTGCAATGCATTTGGAAATGATCCGTCCCCATCTTCCTTTCTCTCTCCTCCAGGGTCATCGCGGGTCTCTACTCGGGGCTCCCTGTCCATCTACACAGGCGTGGCTGCAGGTGTGTGCACGCACACGCCTGTGAGTGTGTAGGTCATGTAGGAATGCGCTCGTGTCTCGCGTTCCTGTAGCGCCCTCTCCCCTCCACAGCTGGAAGCAGACTTTCTAAAGCATTCTTTCTAAACAATACTCAGACAATCTGACTGTTCCAGAAAGCCCCGGTTTGAGATAAACTCCAGCAGGCATTACCTCCAAGTTCCTTCCTCGTCTCCCCCCCCCCCCCACCTCGCTGACTGACCTCTGGCTGCCACGGGGCCTTTGCACGGGCTCTGCCCTGTCTGGCTGTTTCTCGGAGACCCCACAGGGCCAGCGTCTGGTCCAGCTCGGCGGACCTTCCCCTCAGCACCCCTGTTCTTTTCCCGGTAACCTGGCTGTGCCGGCGCTCTGCCGGGAGCCCCCCTCCCCCCCACCTGTCCACACGCCTCCCCCCCCCCCGGCAGGCCCCACAACCACAGGCGTCCCAGCCGGCCCAGCAGCTTGCTTCTGGGGCGGGGTGTCCTTCGGGCCCCGTTTCCAGCGCTTGCCCTCAGAGGACGGGAAGCAGGCCTCGGTTTCTCCAACCTCAGACGGGGCCTCGTCCCGTGGCCCTGTAGCACCTGAGCGGCGGCCCCCTCCCTGGCCGGGCGTGGGGGGAGGGAGCGAGTGGGTTTGGGTGGGGAGGGGGGACGGAGGGGCGGCGGGCGGCGCGGCCCGGGCGGCCACCAGGGGGCACTCTCGTCGCGCGCCTTCCGCCGCCGCCGGGCCCCGGCCCAGCGCGCTGCCTCGTGAGCCCAAACCGCAGGCTCCGGGAGCCCCACGGGGGCCCCGGCCCCAGCCCGGCGCGCGGGCCCGGCCAGGAGCGGGGAGCGAGGGATTCTGGGAACGCGCCGCAGATGTGGAAGAAGTCACGCGAGGCTGCGGCCGCCGCCCCTCTCTCAGCAGGGCCGGCCGGGCACCCGGGGCTCAGGCCGTGGGCCGGGCCGGGGGCCCGCGGGCCTGCGGGACCGTTCTAGAAGAACGCTTCCCCCCTGCCCCGCCCCGCTCCGGACTTGGAGCACACGGATGAGGCTGTGGCGTGCAGCCCCGTCGTGGAGCAGGCCCTGTGTGTGTGTGTGTGGCTGAGTGTGCACGCACGCGCGTGTGTGCTGTGTGAGCGTGCGGACATGCACACAGGTGGAGGGGTCCCAGCTGCTCCCCACATCTGCTGCTGATCCCCCCCCCCCGCCTCCCGGCCCGGCTCAGGTGAGGGCCTCCTTTGCGCCTCCCAGATCGCGGCGTGTCTGCAAATCACACGTGAAGAGCCCCCCGGGGAAGGCCCCCCCTGCATGCACGCGCGCGCACACACACACACACACACACACACACACACACACACCACATACCAGGGTGGGAACCGTGATGGAGGCTGCGGGGGTGGGGGGGGTGAGGTCTTCGCCTGGGCCCTCCACACACACCCCCCCCCCCCGCCCCGCACACGCTACCGTGACTCACCTCACCCCGGCTGGCGGCTTCCCCCTTCCGCTGCCTCAGTTTCCCCCGCAGTCCTTCGTGTTGGTGGGGACAAGGCCGGGCTGTGTCCCCGGTGCCCGGGTCCGGGCCCGGCGGCTTCTGGGCCGCGTAGCCCCTGGGTCCGGCCGCCATGTCTGCAGGAACGCGCGTGCGTGTTCTGTGTGTGGCGTGAGGGCGGCGTGCTGGGTCACGCGTGAAGCGTGTGTTCGCGGTGATCTGCTGTGGGTCGTGTACAGAGCGTGTGCTTTGTGCTGTGGGTGCGGCCTGGCCCTGCTGGTCCTCGCAGCCCCCCGGTCTCCCGGCCGCCTCCCCCGCGCTGGGGGCTGCGCCCTCTGTCCTCTGCGCCCGCCCGCCCCCCCCCGCCCCCGCCGTCCAGGCGGTGGCTTCCCTCCCGCCCGCTCCGGCGCGCTGGGCACTGCACACAGCACACGTGGCCGAGGCCCGGGGTTCCTGCCGGTCCCCGTCAGCCCGGAACCCTGGGAACTGGGGTTCACCAGCACTGCGCCATGGCGGCCTGTCTTTAAAACGAGCCACCGGCTGCGCCAGGCCTCCCCGCGTGGCCTCCCCGCGTGGTCCCGCACAACACGGGGCCTGCGGGGCCTGGGCCGGGTAGAGGAAGGAGCCGGAAGGGAGGGAGGACCAAGGGGGGGCCCCAGGCTCGGGCCGGGGGTGCTGTCTGAGCCCTGGCTGCCCCGGGAGAGGTGGTTCCACCTGTCCTTCGCCGCCCTTCCCTTTCGCCCCGGCGCTTCCTCGCTTCAGGTGGCGCGGCGAGGACCCGGGGTGGGGCGCGGCGGGCGCGTGCTGGGTGCTGGGTGCTGGGTGCTGGCGCGGGGCGGGGCGGAGCCCGCCGCCTTGTCCACGCCTGCGCTGCCGCCTCGCTCCCGCGTGCCTGGCGTGGCGGGGCGCGCGTGCGGCACGCGTGGGCGCGGGGTTTTCCTGCCCCTCTCACGAGCCTGCCCGCTGTCCGGGTCACCCCGCTTTTCTTCTCCGCCGTGTTCGGAGCCCCTGCTTCTGGGGCTCCGCCGGGATCGGCCAGGGAGGGGGCCTCCTGCGGCCCCGGCCTTTCGGGCGATGCCGGCCGGGACCGGGGGCCCTTGGCAGGCTTGCGTCCGGCTGGAACTCGGGGTGTCCTCCGCCGCTGGACACTTTCAGGCCGGTCGCCGGCTCCCAGTTTTCTTCCTTGCCTGCCTTCCTCCCGGTCCCCGAGGCCCCGGGACAAAAGTCAGCCCCGGGGGGTGGGGGGGCTGCCCTCGAGCCGGGGGGACAGGTGTCTCCCCCTGAGTGGGCGCCCCGGGGGGCGGGGGTCTCTGGTTCGGGGGAACGGGAGCGCCTTGTTTTCCCGCCTGACCCTGGCCAGCTGGAGCGCCCGGCTTGAAGTGGGGGGCGGCAGCTGACATAACAGCGCGCGCTGGGCCTCCGGGGCCAGCTCCGCCGTGGGGCCGGGCCGGGCCTGGTGGCCGTGGCCGGCCGTCTGCCCGGAGGAGTGGGCTGCCCGCGTGGGGCGGGCGGGGGGGGCGGGGGCCTTGGCGTCCCCCGGGGCACCTCTCGCAGACTCGCTCTGAGCGCGGTCTCGGCCTCTGCAGGCCACGCGGAACGCGGACCGGAGGCCCCGGCGGGGGGCGGCTCGAGCGTGCCCTGTGTGGCTCACGGGGGGGGGGGGAGAGGGCCCCCAGCACCTTCCCCTCCGTCCTGCCCCCCGGCTTTAACGCCGCGGGCTGCGGCGGGCTGGGCACCGGCCGGTGGCCGTGTTGTTGGTTAGTTAGGTGGGTCTGGGCTCCCTGTGGGCTGGGAAGTGGAATTGCGGGCTAGCGGGGGGCTGGGGGCTCACGCCCGTAATCCTAGCTCCTCGTTGGGGGGGGGCTGAGGGGGGGTGAGCTTCGTGATCCAAAGCCAGCCCGGACAGACGAATCCACGAGCCTCCGCCTCCGCAGAACCAGCACAGCGCGGGGAGCGGAGGCGGCTCCCGCGGAGAGAACCAAGCGCTAGGCCGCGAATGTAAGTCCCGGTACCGGGACGCGTGTGCATGCGCACACACACACACACACACACACACACAGTGCCTTCATGGCCGTGGGCCTCCCTCAGGCGCGCAGGCCCTGCTGTGGCCTGCTCAGAGGTGCTGGGCGGGCGCGCCGGGACCCCCACGCGGGTGCTCAGGTGGCCCCGTGTCCAGGTCAGATCGCTGGAGCACGACCCCGCACCCCTGCCTGCCAGGCTGGCCCGGATGTGGTGGAGAGAAAGGCACCGGCAGAGAGACGTGCGAGCGTGGGCACACCCAGGGGGCACCCGCGCCGCCCAGGCGTGGGCGCGAGTCAGGCTCACACGCGTGTGCAGGCCACGTGCACGCAGGCTCACTCAGCTCAGAGCGGGGCCAGCAGGGGTGCAGGGGCCCCCCCAAGGCCGGGTTCCATCTGCACGTCGACTCCAGAAACGGCCAGCGCAGGAGGCCCAGAGCGGAACAAGTGTGTGCAGGGCAGCGAGCACGGCCCCCCCTCCCGAGGGCCAGGAGCCGGTCAGCGTGTGCGGGTGGGGGTGGGGGGTGGCGGGGTCCCCCCCTCCCCAGGGCCGGGAGCCGGTCAGCATGTGTGGGTGGGGGTGGGGGGCGCGCCAGCCCCCCCTCTCCCGAGGGCCAGGAGCCGGCCAGTTTCTGGGCAGCGTGTGCGGGTGGGGGTGGGGGATGGCGTCTTGATCTCAGTTCGCGTCTCCTTCTCGGGGCCCGCGCCGCTCCTCCTGGACAGGCCTCTGGGGCCAGCGGGAGGGTTCCGGGCCGCGGGGCGTGGCGGCTGGTGGCGGCTGGTGGCGGCTGGTGGCGGCTGGTGGCGGCTGGTGGCGGCTGGTGGCGGCTGGTGGCGGTTCGGTGCCACGGGCAAGGCACAGGCCCTGGATGCTGACGTCGCTCTGGCCGTGGGGTCTGGAGTGAGGTCAGAACCAGGCTGGCCTTGCGGTGTTCAGACGCTCGCGGCCGAGCTGGCCCCCTGCGCCCCGTGGAGCCCCCCCCGGGGTGCGCGCGTGTGGGGCCCTCCTCTGGCGTCGGGGTGGCTTGTGTCCGTGTCCCCCGTGCGGGCGTGGAGGACCTGGAGCCGTCTGAGGCGGGGCGGGGCCGGCACTGGGGCCTCTTCTGAGCAGCGGCAGGCGTGGTGCCTTCGGGCTTGGCTCCCCGGGGCCTCCAGGAGCAGGGCTCTCCAGCCCCCCAGCCCCCCACGGTCCAGGGAGGCCTGGGGGCCGGGTGGAGGGCGGGGGCCTCCGCCGGGAACCCCGACTCGGAAGCCGCTCTCCCGGGCCTCGCTGCCTGTGCCCCGCGGGCCCGCTGCGAAGCTGGCCATGCAGTCGTTTGGGACGTGTGAGGATAGCACCCCGGAACCGTCACC
This sequence comes from Perognathus longimembris pacificus, assembly GCF_023159225.1. NCBI lineage: Eukaryota > Metazoa > Chordata > Mammalia > Rodentia > Heteromyidae > Perognathus > Perognathus longimembris. The sequence continues at coordinate 62,145,098 of NC_063173.1, read as the reverse complement.
TCGGCCCTGGCGGTCCCCGCGGCCCCGGCTCCCTCTTCGGACCCACGTTCTGTCGGGACAGATCCGTTGGCGCCTTGATCCGGTGCTGGGGTTTGAACGCGGGGCTCGGGCCTATCGCAGCTCGCTCGGCCGCTGCCCCGCCCGCAGACCTTTTTGCTTGTGGCTTTCTTTTTAGAGGTCTTGTAGCAGGTGCTCACGCCTGTAGTCCCGGCTACTCCTGAGTCTGGGATCTGAGGATCGTGGTTCAAAGCCAGCCAGGGACAGGAAAACCTGGGAGAGTTTCCTCTCCCGTTAACTGCCAAGAAGCCAAACACGGAGCGGCGGCGATTCGAGCGGCGGAGCGCCTTGAGCCGTGCCGCCGGCCCCCTCTCCGCCTGGGGCGGGGTCTTGTTTCCGGTCTGTGATCCCCGCCCTTCTTCTTCCTGCCAGAACCAAGATGGCAGACACAGCGGCCCGGCGCTCTCTCAAGCAGCTAGGGTTACAGGCCCGAGCCGCGGGGCCAGCCGGACTTGTCACTTTTTAATCACTGAGAGTGTTGGGCATCTTTTTCTCTGAAAATCTAATTGAAATAGCCTTTACATCACCTACCCCTCTTTTCAAGATCTGGCTGTCGGCTTCTTACTGGGTTCTCAGGTGTCTTTATCCTGGCCACGTGGACAGAGCCTTACAAATCGTTTCTCCCGGCCTACGGGAGACTCGTTTACTTACGGGAGACTCGTTTACTCACCAGTGTGTTTTGAAAAAGAGTTCTAAGGTGGGGATGGACGCAGGAAGCGGTGGAGCACTGGCCTCCCGGTCCACACGAGGACCCTGCCCTGATCATGGCAATAAAGCAAATGGCTTCAACTTTAGCAAGGCAGGCTTATTGCTTCTTCTTCTTTTGGGGGGAATAGTTTAGTGTTTTTGTTTTTGTTTGTTTGCCATTCCTGGGCCTTGGACTCAGGGCCTGAGCACCGTCCCTGAGCTTCTGTTTGCTCAAGGCCAGCGCTCTGCCACTTGAGCCACAGCGCCACTTCCGGCTCTTTCTGCGTATGTGATACCGAGGAACCGAACCCAGGGCTTCCTGCACGCCAGGCCAGCGCTCCACCGCTGGGCCACATTCCCAGCCCTCATAGTTTAGTTTTAACGTCATGTTTAGGAAGCGTCTGTTAACGACGTCACTGCGGGGGTTCTCTTCCCGCGGTGGTACAGCGTCAGGTTGCGCTGAGGTGGGAGAAAGCATTTTGAGTTCATTTTCGTGCCCAGTGCAAAGGCTGGGTTCCTGTGTTGACCTTCAGGTACAGCTGTCTAATGGCTCCGGCGCCGTTTGTTGAGAGAGCATCATCCTTGAACGAGCATCGTAAGCCGGGCATCAGGAGCCTGAGCCCTGCGGAGCCTGCTTTGAAGCCCGGCCCAGCGGACAGTTCCACGAGACGTCTATCCCCACTTACTGGAGTCGCTAACATTTTACTAGCGAGTTTGGTGCCTGTCACTAGGGATGCTGACTTTCCTTGTCCGCCACTGTCTTTGGCTTGTTTGGGGGGGGGGCAGCTGGCAGGGTGGAGGGCGCGGTGGGGTGTTCTTGGTCCGACGGAGAATCACTCTGCTCTCCCGTGGGTATGTTTGGCAGGGTCCTATCAGTAAAGCCGTCCTCGTGAGAAGCTTGTTAGCTAGGTTCTAAGCTTCATGGACAGTGTTTTCAGGCCCGGGACTGTCTTCTTCGGGGCGGGTTAGGACTTCACGCAGCCGAGGGGGAGTCGGTTCCTCCTCCTACGGGTCTGGTGTATGGGCGCAAAGTTCCTCCTCCTCGCTCACGCCGCCCTCGCCCTTTGGAGATCGGCGGAGCGAGGGCTGATCTCTCTCTCTCTCTCTCTCTCTCACTCCTGGAGATTTGTACCAGTTGCTGTCATTGTTGTGTTGTTTGGTCATTTGTGAGGCTTGAACTCTGGGCCTGGGCTCTGTTCCCTGAGCTCTTCAGCTCAAGGCTGGCGCTCTACCACTTTGAGCCACAGCGCCATTTCCAGTTTTCCGCTGATCCACTGGAGATGAGAGTCTCACAGACCTTCCTGCCCAGTCTGGCTTTGAACTGAGATCCTCAGAGTTCAGCCATCCGAGTAGCTGGGATTACAGGCCCGAGTCACAGGTGCCTGGCTTGGCTTGTACCACTTTTCTTTTTGAGATACATGTTTTGAACTCAGGGTCTGGTCCTTACTAGGCAGGCTCTCTACCGCTTGAGCCAAGTCTACACTCCTCTCTTCCTCCAGTTACTTTTCCAGTACTCTTAACTTTTTCCCAGGGCTGGGCCACAGATCTTGGTTCTCCTGCCTAAGTTTTTCCACACATCTGGGACTACAGATGAACACCGCGAGGCCACGGCTTGTTGGTTGAGTTGAGATCTCGCTCACTTTTGGCCCAGGCTGACGTTGAACCCTGGTCCTCCCAATCTCTCTCTTTCTCTCTCTCCCTCCCTTCCCCTCCCCCCCTCTCTTGATCAGGACAGCTAAGTTTTAGTATACTTATTGATCTCAGAGAGCTGGCTTGGGTGGTTGGTCTCAGCTTCATTTTGCTCGCTGAGGCGCTTGGTTTCTGAAGGCGGAAGCTGGGGCTGGAGGTCACCCCCTTGGGTGACCTTTGACCTTTCACTTCTCCGGTGTGCGTCCCGGTGTCATCTCCATCAAAAAACACTCGCCAGCGTCCGATTTTGTGGGGTCTTTGAAGCGCGGCTTGTCCAAACACTGGTGTTCTCATGTCCCTCTCCGTTGTTCATTTCTGATTTGGGCCCCTGACTCGTGTGGCCGTGGAAAAACTGCGGTCCTCGAGGTGTTAGCCTCCGGAGGAGCCAGGAGTCCAGACGGGAGCCGCCGGCACGCTGTCCCGGGGAGCCCTCGTGCCGCGCTGGGGTGTGGGCGATGGGTGACCCCGCCTCCGCATCTTCCCGTGCTCCCTGTCTTGACCACCGTCGTGAAGGACCAGGGTTCGACACTCCAGCTGCAGGTGTGGGCTTGCCTCTCCGTGCTTCGGTGCTGGTGGGGTTTTTTCTCAGTGTGTTTAGAACTTTATTTGGGGGGGGGGCAATTGTGCTAACGGTTGCCACATCCTTTCATGTCTTGGCCCGTCGCTCTGCCCTTATAAAATCACCTTCTTGATCCCTGCTTATTTCACTTGCTTTGAAATCTGCCTCGTCGGTATTAACGTAGCCATTCCGGCTTTTTCCTGTAACTAGAGTTAGCAGATGTTGTCTATATTTCCCATTTATTTTACTTTAAACTACCAGTGTCTTTGTCTGATAAGCGTGTTTCTTGCATGAAGCATATACTTGAGCGTTGTTTTGTGAGTCAAACTAAGATTAAATTATGTTCTCCTGCTGGTGCCAGGACTTGAACTCAGTACCGTGCCCTCTCCCTTGGCCTGCTTGCTCATGGCTTGCCCTCTGCTACCTGAGCTGTAAGACTTGGGGTGCTGCTGAGACTCGGCAAAGAGGAAAATGGCGTGACTTGGGGGTATGGTGTGGGCCTCAGCAGAGGTGGCCTGGCTCTGTGGGGTGGGCGTGGGGGAGGGCGGTCCTGCCTCCGTGGGGGGGGGGAGGGCAGTCTCTGTTGGAGGGCGAGGGACCGGCATGGCCCTGGCCAGCGGAGGAGCTCGGCACAGGCGGCGGGCTCGGCCTTGCACTCCCGCTGCAGGCCTGGGCAGGGACTTGGGGGTGTCTGTGAGGACCGCACGGCTCCTACGGGGCTGGGAAGGGAGCCGTGGACGCAGGCTTTCTCCCGGGAGGGGCTGGGGCATGTGGACCCGTGGGGTGGGGGGGGCGATTTGGGGGGGGTGGGGGCCCGGGCACCTCTTTGCTCTCTAGTGTCTGCAGTCTTTGCTTTGCTTGGAAGATCCCAGATGGAACAAGGAGAGAAAATCCCCTTGGAGAGCGATGTCTCCATGAGCCGAGTCCCTTATTGTTTAGATTTGCGGGCGCAGTTGAGGGCCGGGAGCCCTGTTGGGGTTCACACGTCCCTTGGGGAACAAAACGCCTTGTAGGTGCGTGGGGGGGGGAGGGCAATGGCAGTATGCTAGGCCACCTGGCTTCTGTGGCCATGTGGCGGGGCCCAGGGGTCCGGCCGGGCGCCCCCAGGGCCTCGCCATTGGGTGCCCTGGCCTCTGACTGTGGAGTCATGGTCTGAGGAGTCAGGGCGCCGGCCCGGTTGCTCGGGGGTCACGGGGTGCGGGGCCACCCTCCGGTGTCCCGCCCTGCACCCCGCCTAGGCCGGCCCTGCCTCCTCCATTCTCCGTCCTCTCCCCGCTTGCCTGCCTCGGGGGGCCTTGGCCGTGACGCTGGGCCCCGGGCCTGGAGCCTCGTCTGGGGTGTGCGGGACCCGCCTGGAGCCCCAGGCGTTTCCAGCGACTGCTCCCGGTGCTGGCCGAGGGGGGGGGGCTTCCTCCCGAGGCGCTCGGGTGGGAACAAGAGGCTCTGTGTCCCGCAGCCGCTCCCCCGCCCCGCCGGCCGGGGCCTGGCCCGGGGAGGCCGGGGAGGCGCGGTGGGAAGTGGGCGTGAGCGGCCGCAGGTGGCTTGGGGCCTCGAGGCCCCTGAACTTCCTTCCTGGGGCTGCGGGGGAAGTGAGGCCTGCTGGACTCTGAGCCGCCCCCCTCCCCATCCCGGCGCGAGTCCCCAGAGCAGCGGCATGGAGGTGGGGGGCACTGGAGGGGAGCCCTGGGGGAGGGTCCCCCCCGGCCTGGCGGGAGCCACCCTCACGGTGCAGCCTGGCCCGCCCCGTGTGTCCTCGGCCTGCGTGGCCCTCGGCGGCCCTGTCGGCTCAGCACGGCCCCCCAGAGGGGCCCGCAGCCCGGTGGAAGGGCTCTCCCACAGCCCAACAGCTCAGTCCCCCCAAAGGGCCCCCAGTACCCGGGATGGAGCCAGCGCGGAGGCAGCGGGCGGCGGAGGCCAACAGCTTGGGGCGCCGGCCGAGGCCGACCTCTGCGTTCCTCCCCGCGTGGCCCCGGGGAGGGGCTCAGGGCACCCCACCAAAGCGGCCAGGAACACGCCTGACACAAGCCGGAGCCAGGAAGTGGCACCTACGGAAGGGGGGGGCGGGGGCTGCTCTGGGGTGCCGGTCCCAGCCGTGGGGGGCGGGGCTCCCGGTGGTGGACTGACGTGAGGAGCCCGGGGAAGGCACCGGGCGGGGGAGGGGCAGCCAGGCCCGGGCGGGGGAGGGGCAGCCAGGCCCGGGCGGGGCCCTAAACGCGAGCGCTCCCCGCCTCGTCTGCACCGTGGGCCGGGTGCCGGGCCGTGGAGGGGGGCCCTGGGCGCAGCGCCTGAGGCCGCGGGTGCCCGCACCCGGCTTCTGACTCCACGCCGGAGGCTTGGCCTGCGCTGGGCCTCACCAAGCCCGCTCTCTGCCCGTCGCTGTGTCTTCCGGTTCACGGTTGATTCAGACGTCGCTTGGGTTGATCTCGTCGGTGTTCTCCCTCCTTCCCATTGTGGATTTAGGCGTCGGGAGGTGGAAGCGGACACACAGGAGATCTCCGCCCTCCGTTAGGTGTCCAGTTTAATGAGTTCTGGCAAAGTCTTTTTCTGCCGTCCACGTTTGGTTCCTTTGCGCCCCTTGGGCCCGGCCCGCACCTGGGAACAGCCGCCCCCGTGTCCCCGGAGCCTGGGAACCGAACCCCGGGGCGGGGGCCTCGGCGCCTGGCTTCCGTCACTTAGCAGGATTCACCCGCGGTCCATGCGCGCCGCGCCCCAGCTCGGTAGTTGGTTTCCTTTCCTTCGGAGAGGATAAAATGTACTTCAGTTTGTTTATCTCTCGCGGGGCTGATGGGCGTCCCGGCTGTCTCCAGGGCTCAGCTGTTATGATTAGCGCTGTCTGGAGCATTCCGCGCAGGTCTGACAGGCATCGCCTGTCTCCGTGGCTCTGGGGTAACCCCCCCCCCCCACCCCGGCGTGGGACCGCCGGACGAGCCCGCGGGGCGTGCGCTTCCCGTCCCCGGACGCGGCCAGAGCGCCGGGCGGCGTGCCAGTCTCTCCCGGGCCCTCGCGCCTGCCCGCCCGCCCGGGCGCGGGAGCTTCGCACGTGGGCGTGAGCGCACGCGCGCGCGCACAGGGCAGCCGCTTCTCGCCGGCACTGAGCGATAGCGGCTCTCTTCTGTTCTGATCGCCTGGGTGGTGGCCTGAATTCGCATGTCCCCAGGAACCGCGCTGCAGGCCTGAGCTAGCTCTGCTCCTGGAGGAAGTCACCCCCTCCCACCCACCTCCCACCCCCACCCTTAATAATTGGATTTTTTTTTTAAGAGTTGGAAGAGTCGTGCCCCTGATTCTAAATGTGTTTCCCCCCCCCCCCCACCGCCACCACCCCATCTGTGGCTTTGCCTCGAAATTTCTTAACCTCTGGGAAAAGAACAGCAGTTTTTAATTTTGATGAAATCTAATTCATCAAGGTCTCTCTCCCCACCTCTCCTGTAAGGTGTGTGTGTGTGTGTGTGTGTGTGTGTGTGCGCGCACACGCGTGTGTGTGTTCTCTAAGAAATATTTGCCTAATCCAAGGTTACAAAGCTTTTTCTTCTGTCTTCTGTAGGAATTTTATAGTTAAGGTCTGTGCCTCATTTCGAGTTTAATTTTACATAGGGTGACAGGTCTGATGAGAGGTTAAATCTTCTTGCATGTGGTACCCTTGGTCCCTGCAGCTATTCCCCCCCCCACCCCCCCACCCCATGGAGTTACTTTACCACCTTTGGTGAGAATCAGTTGGCCATGTGTTGGTCTGATTTCTGAACATCGTAATCTGCTCCCCCAGTAAAGGCCCGTCTTGATTACTGTGACTTTTACATTAAGCCCTGAAATCAGGTCCTGTTAATCCTCCCATTTTGGTCATTTAGTAAGTGCAGTACTTAGCTAAATCCTTCATATTCTCATCAAAATCTGAGAGCCAGCTCTCAGAATCTACCCCAGCCTGTGCTTCCCCGACCCCCCCCACCCCCCAAAAAAATATCTCTGCTGGACTTTTGATTGGCAATGCACTGACGAATCTGGGCGTGCTGTAACTCAGTCTCTGCCTACTGAGCAAGCACGTTTGGGGGTTTGCAGTGGGCACTTAAATTTTGTTACTTAGTACTTCTTGTTGGTGAAGTTACTACAATGAAAGTTTTCTCTGGGGCATTTTTGGGGGATTGTTGCTAAGCTATAGAAGTACAAGGTGTGTGTGTGTGTGCGTGTGTATGGTTTTTGCACATTGATCTCACATCATAAAGCTTTGCTAACCTTCCTTATTAGGTAGGGGAAGATATTTGCTCATTTGTTTTTGTTTGTCACAGATTCTTTGGGATTTTCTGTGGTGATATGTCCCTGCCATCCATAATAAAGTCAGTCTTCTTTTTTCTCTTTTCATTCTATTTTCTCTCTTCTTCTCCCGCCCTCTCCTCCCTCTTCCTCTAAACGCAGCTGGGCATCAGAGGCCTTGCTTCCCGGAGACCAGGGCACGTGCCCAGGACGAGTGTTAGCTGTGGGGTTTGCTTGAACCCCTTTATTGACTTGGTCGCTTCCCTTCCTTACTTTGCTGTGAACAGAAACTGTGTCATGAGTGGCTATTAAACTTTGTGATTTTTTTTCTGCCTCTTTTTTTTGGGGGGGGGTGAAGTTGGCAGACTTCTTTCTCCCTCCCTCCCTCCCTCCCTCCCTCCCTCCCTCCCTCCCTCCCTCCCACCCTCCCTCCTTCCCTTCCTCCCTCCCTTCCTTCCAACTGGCATACATTTGTAGTATATGACACGTCTATCTATGCACACGTGTTTTCTTAGTGACTTGCATTGATCTCCTCCTCCTCCGATTTCAATACTAGGATTTACACTCAGGGCCTCGTGCTTGCTACCTAGGACTCTCCCCCTTGAGCCGTAGCCCTGGCCCTTTTGTCCTTTTCCCCCCATCAGGTCATTTTTAGGTATATTTTAGGTATATCTCTGCTGAGATGGGCGTCTGTGACAGACGTTGTTGCCTGGGCTGTCCTTGAACTGCTGTCCCTCCTGCTCTCAGCCAGGACCATGGCTAGTTGTATTTGGCCGTCAAGGAGCAGAACGACCTTGTATTTCCCCCTGAGAAGCACCCGGCCTGCTTGAGGGCACCGCCGTTGGAGCACGCCTGGCTGTTTGGGGGGGGCACGGAGTCGGTGGGGGTGTGCGCCCTGGCACGGCTGGGAGCTGGGGGGCTCCGCTCCTCGGTTCTCAAGACCGTGTGTGGGACTGGCCACGCGCCTCCCGGCAGAGCCCGCGCCCAGGGGTGAAGTCTCCGGATGGCCGTGGGTGTGGGCGCCCCCCCGCCGCCCCCCGCCCCCCGGCTGCGATTTGCTGCTCTGTGTCTTTGGAGGAGTTTGTCAGGGGAACAGGAGCCCAGTCCAAATTTGGAAACAAGACTGTCTGGGCATGGAAGAAATTCCTGAGTGGTTAGGGGGTTGTGAGGTTTGCAAATATCCAAATGCAGCCCGGGGGGGGGGTGCCCCGGTGCTCCGGGGCAGAGTCCGGGTGCCTTCGGCCCCCCGGGGCTTCGTCCTGCCGCAGTCTGCTCCGGTGGCCCGTCGGGACACCCTCTCCTGCCGCCGCCCGGCACAGCACCCGGGGGAGACCCAGCCGGGTGGGGCGCCTGGAGGCGGGGGTCCGCCGTGCCCTCCCAGCCCGGCCCTCCGGGAAGGCAGCCCCTTCCCCCCAGGAGCGGACAGGGCCCTCGGAACCCACCACAAGCCCGCCTTTGTGCCTCTGTTTACTGTGTAAACGCCAGCCCGAAACACCTCACATCTTTCTGAGGCTGTTCACATATTAGTTCTTAAAACAGCAAAATCCTGCACTGTTTCCTCTCCACCCCTAGAACATTCCTGGAAGGGGGGGGGGAGCTGTTTCAATCCGGCTGTCATTAAAATCTCGGGCAGCGCAGCGCGGGGCACCGCGCGGTGGATAAACAGGGGAGCGCTGCGGCCGCCATCAGGTGACCCCCGGCACGGGGGGCGGCGTGGCGCTGGCCCCCCCCCTGGCACGGGCGGCGTGGCGCTGGCCCCCCCCCGGCATGGGGGGCGGCGTGGCGCTGGCCCCGGGGAGCCCGGCCCCCTCCAGTTTGCGGGGCTTCTTCACCGAGCTGCGTGCAGCAGCGGGGTGTCCGGCAGACAACGATCGCACCCCTTTTCTTCCGTCCCGGCCACGGCGGGGAGCCCCGTCTTTGGAGGTGGCCTGGGAGCTGCTTCCGGGGGAACTGGGCTGAGAGGGGAGGGACATCTGCTGTACGTGCGGGTGGGCCCCCCCCGCCCCCCCCACCCCCGCCTCTGGGCTGCTGGTGTCTGCAGCCTGGCACACTGTCTGCCCCCGACCACCACAAATTACAGGGCGGCCGGCCGAGGCTGCTCCCGTGTGCAGAGGCCCCGCGTGAGCCTCGGCGGGGCCGGGAAGGGGCTTCCAGGAGCCCCCGCCCCTGCCAGGGCCCGGCGGCTGCCTGGGCTCCCCCCGGCTCCCTCAGGCCCTTGAGCTCCATCTTCACGCGGAGGCTGGCGCCCCGTTTCTGGGAGAGGCTGCTCGGGGCGAGCTCAGCCCTGGAAGTGACGGGGGGGGGGGGGGCCGTGATACTCGTGGCTCGGGGCGGGGGCTTGCACAGCCCGACGCCCGCTCTGTCCCGTGAGGGACCGCGCAGAGCTTCCCGCCTGGTGCTGGGTTCTAAACCGGGAGGGCGGTGTGGGAGATGGCCTTGCTCCACACAGAGAGGGAGGAAGAAAGGACGCCACACACAAAGTCCCATCTTACCCCGGAGGCCTGCGGACCTCACTGAGGAGGACGCACTGACTCCGCCGCGACTTGTGGGCTGGAAGAGGGCAGGGAGACGTCCAAACCACAGGACAGGAGGAAGACAGGCCAGGGCCCGGCTGCCTGGAAGGCGAAGACGAGACAGGTCAAACGGCACCCGTCATCCTGGGGAAAAATCAAACCCACTGGATTCAATATTACACTAAATGTAAGCATCCTGGATTTACCTACTAAAAGACTAAGGATGTCAGAAGTGGTTGGATTTATTAGTAATTACTTTTTTTTTTTTTGGCCATGTTGAGGATAGAACCCAGGACCCTGTGCAAAATGCCCCACCACAGAACAACACTCCCAGCCTGGCTTTTATTTTTAAGTGCATCGTTCAATACAATTAAGTGAAACAGCCTGAGGATGGACGGTTGAAAAATAAAGAGATGCCTCCAAATATGCTGGGAGCCTCGCACAGAAAATTAAAGAGACAGTGGCCCCCAAGAGGCACAGCATGGAGATGAGATCGGGTGCCATTTTGGGGGGAAGCCTAATGGTAAACGCTGTGGCATCAACCACCCAAAACGATCACCCTAGCTACCCGAGTGCAAGCAGAAGTGGCCTCCACACAGGAGCGAATCGCAAGGGGCCCATTCGAATGCACGGCTGTTGGAACAGAATTCTAGCAGGCCCCAAGGAAGGGAGGGCAAGGGCTGCTAAATGTCACAGTCACAAGCAGCTTCCGACGCTACCGGTAATCTGAAGTGAACGCTCTTGCTATCTGCAGCCAGAGAACAACCATCCACAAATTCAGTCCCCTCCAACCACCGCCAGATCTGAGCTCCCTGACTCGTATCCGGGCAGGGCTGGGGAATAGTCTGCCCTTGCTCTCTTCCTTGGAGGCTGGGCGTGCATGTTCTGGGGCCGGGGGGGGGGGGGCGCTATTCCTGATGGCCGTCCGCAGGGCTGGTGCCCTTTCCCGCCCCAGCCCGGACCTCTCCAACACCTTCCTGGCTTCATAGCTCCATTCAAGAAGGGAGCGTTCCCAATGTTCCAACAATGCAGGAGGAACTCAGGTGGAGCACCCTTGCAGAGCATGCGCGAGGCCCAGGTTGGAGAAGAACGGGCTATGGGAGAGGCCAGCAGAAGCCAGCCTTCAAGAGGCAGGAAGGCCCGGGGGCCCGGAGACCCCACCCAGGCACCCCGTGTGCAGCATCTCCATCCTATGTCCGGATTCCAGGGAGGGGGCGAAGAATGCCAGGGCCATGTTTCCAAACAGGCTCTGCTCCTCATAACGGAGATGCTTTCCAGCTGCCCGTGGGGTGCGTCTGAAACGGATCCGTAATGTGGCCGTAAAAATGACGACCACGCCTCCCAACGTGGACGCTTGGTGGGCCCTGGTCTCTGATCAAACCTCAATACAAGTAGGAGTCAATGGTTAAAGTGTTGCCCTTCCCCCCTTCCCCCCCTCCCAAATCTTAGCTATCTCCCCCAAACCATGAGAAAGCGCAGGGGAAACCGGACAGCCCTGTGGGGAGCAGCCCAAGTCCCCCTTTGGCTCTGGCTCCCCGGGTCCCCCAGAAAGCTGCTCCCAGCTTGCTTTCACATCCTTGACTGAAACCCAAACCCATTTGCCTAGGAAAAAGATACTCGAGAGTGTGCGCTCTGTCGTGGGTAGCACCACGCGCGTGTCGTGGGCCGCGGGCGCGGCCGTGGGCCGGGGGAGGGCTGGTGGGGACGCTGGGGTTTGTGGGGGCGCTGAGAGGTGGGGGTGGCGCCGCTTCTGGGGGTGGAATCGGCGGAGCTGCTCCGTTCTGGGCAAGGCTTGGATGCCCCCCCCCCCGCCCCTCGCCCCATCTGCCCCCCACCCCAGCCAGGGGCTGGGGGGCCACTGAGCCCCGTGGCCGCCTCCTGGCCCCCAGAACACCCAGGCGGGGAGGAAGGGCGCAGCCGGGCTCAGGTCCCCCCACCCTGCTGGCCTGCAGTGAGCCGGGTCCCAGGGCTGGAGGCACCTCGTTAAACCACCTGAAACGTGTGTAACTCTAGTCAGCCGCCATGCGGAATGAACGTCGCCGAGGGGCCTCCGCTCCCCGCCGTGGGCGGGCCGCCTTTGTTCCCAGGCCGGGACCGGAAGCCTCTCGTCCTGGGGAAGGATTTGGCCCTGGTAATAATGGGCTCAAGAATGTGCTAGGCCCGCGGTGTGCTCCAAGGCTCTCGTCCTGGCCATATACCCTCTTTGTCAGAGGAAACACGCACACACACACACGCACACACACATATACACATGCCACACTTATACCACACACATACACATTCCATACACACACCACACACACATACACATGCACACATACCACACCTACACCACACACACACACCAAACACAGAGCCATATACCACACACACCACACACACAGAGACATACACCACACACACACAAACACCATGTACACATCCCTTACACTCACCACATACACACACACCACACACACAGAGACATACACCACACACACAAACACCATGTACACATCCCTTACACACACCATACACATACACACCACACACACAGAGACATACACCACACACACACAAACACCATGTACACATCCCTTACACTCACCACACACATACACACACTCACCACACACATACACACACACCACACACACAGAGACATATACCATACACACACAAACACCATGTACACATCCCTTACACACACCACACACATACACACACTCACCACACACATATCATACACACACACACACACACACACACACAGAGCTGCGGCCTCCAGCAGCCAGCCGCTCAGACCTGTGGGAAGCAAGAAAGGCATTTGGGCATCATGATGACTCCCAGAACCGCAGGTGAGAAGAAGGCCTGGAATGGAGCTCTGAGCTAGCAGACGGGATCACCCGAGCTGGCCTGCAGGTGTGGTTTGCTCTAGGCGTGTCGTTTGGGCACTTTTGTTGCCCTATCAAGGAGCGTTGGGCGTCTGGGTGGGGCTGCCCGCGAAGCCACGGGGAGGTGTTGGTCTCCGTCTTGGGCACTGAACCCCGTCGGGCCGGCTCGTAGGCCTGGAGGGCTGGAGCCAGGTGCTTGGGCACCGCGCCCGCGGCGTGGAGGGGCCCCGGGACCCAGCCGCCGGCCAGGGAACGAGGCGCCCCGGACGTGAGCAGCCCCGGGCGGGCTCCCAGGGGGCCCCGGAGTCTCCTCAGGCCACCGTGGTGGGGGCAGCTCCCCGCGCCCGGGAACGTGACAGCTGCTGCTGTCCTCGAGGTGTCCGTCCCCATGGTGACTAAGCAAGCGCCCGCCCGTGTTGAGAAAGCCCCCAAGGACCCCGGCCCGGTCCCAGCCACTTGGGCAGCCAGAGCCCCGGGCAGGAGGCACAGGGCGCGGGCTCCAGGGCGCGGCCTGCCGTCCAGCGGGCCCCAGGGCCTAGCCGGCCCCCCGGGGGTCTGCCCTGTGCCCGGCAGACCCGCTCGGCCATGGCCCTGAGGCCCTCCTGGCTAGCGGGCATGCTGCAGGCGCGGGCTGGGGTAGGATCCGGCGGGGTCTTGGCCCTGGCTGGGTGCGGGCTGGGGGGCAGTTAGACCGGCAGCGTCTGCCCCCTCCGACGTCTGCGACTCGGGGTCACCTGGCCCGGCTGGTGCCCCCCCCCCCCGGCAGCAGGGCAGAGGCCGGTGCCGTCTGGGGTGGGCGGGGAGCGGGGCCGGAGGCCTCCAGCTGTGCCCAGCACATGTCGCGGGGGGCCCCGGGGGCCCTCACGCCGGCTGGCGGCTGCGGCAACTGGCCACAGGCGGGCCCGGAACAAAGGGCGCTCTGAGGGGCCGGCGGGCCCCCGCCTCGCCTCCGGACAGCTGACCCTCCCGGGAACGCCGAGGCCTGCCCCGCGGAGGCTCCCCGGGAGTCACAACAGCCGGCCCCGAAGCCCCCGGGGGGGCCGCGTGCGGGGGGGCCGAGCCCCCCTCCACGGAAGACCCTTGCAGGCTTCCCAGTTGTGGGAAGAGGGCGGGGCGCTAGTCCGGGCCCCCGGGGCCCGGGGGGCGGACCCTCCCGTCCTGGGAGGCGGGCTGGGCTTTGCCTCTGGGACCTTCCTGCCCTCCCTCCATCATTAACCTCCCCAACCCTCGCGAAGATCGTAGGACAGCAACCCCGGGGACTAGGTTCCCCACGATAAACACCTCTATCATTTTGCAAAAGCATCGTCTTTCGCCGGAGGGTCTGCGCCGGCCGCTGGAGCCCGGTCCCCCGGGCTCGTCCACGGGCGAATCGCGCCGGGCTTCCCCTTGGGGCCTCGAGAACCGTCCCCAGGGATGGGGCTCGCCCACCCGCAAGAGGGGAGGGCAGAGAAGGCGGCCGGTGGCCTTCATCTGTCTCCCCAGCGGCCGGGCCGCCCAGGTTGTGAAACGCCTTTGCCCCCTTTGTACGCTCCAAGTAGGAAGACGCAGATGAGCACCTGCTCGGCGACGCGTTCACCTGGGCCAGACGGATCTGGACAGAGATCGGCGCCTCGGTCACCCCCAAACACCCCCCCCCATTCGGGGAGTGCGGCTCCCGGCCGGGCCGCGTCTTTGCCGCCCAGCTTTGTGGATCGAGGCTGGGACCGCGGTGACCGCGGGGTGACCTTGGCGTGCCCGGCCCCCAGCGTGGCTTCTTGTCCACACCGCCGGCCACTCGGCGGGAGAAGGTGAAGCGCTGGGTCCCATCCCCGCCTTCACCCACCCGCGTCCCCCGTGCCGACGCCCGGGGCTCCGGGGCAGCCGGGCGCAGCAGGGCGGGGCCCAGGCAGAGACACAGGGCGGGGACCTGGGCCGAGGTGGCCCTGAAGGCCTGCGGGGCTCCCCAGCCGGAGGGCGAGGGGGGCCCGGGGCTGCGCGCGCCGCCGCGTGTCGAAACACACCTTCCGCCTCAAACCCGGTGCAATTCCGTGGCATTTCCTACATACACGCGGTGGCGCAACCACTGCCCTATCTACGCCCAGACGCCTTCATCACCCGGCGGGAGACGGACGCCCGTTCACGCCCCCCCCCCGCCTCCCCCCTGCCCGCACCGCCCTGCTTCCCTCCTTCCTTTCTCTCTCTCTCTCTCTCCTCTTCCTTCTTTCTCCTTCCTTCCTTCCTTCTTTTTCCACTCTCCCCTTCCTTCCTTTCTCCTTTTCTTGCCTTTTCTCTCTTCTCTCCTTCCTTCTTTTTTCTTGTCTTCTCTTTTTCTTTTTCCTTCTCTCCTTTCTCCTTCCTTTTCATTTCTTTCCCTTTCTTCTCCTCCCTCCCTCCCTCCCTCCCTCCCTCCCTCGCTTGCTTGCTTTCTCTCTTTTTTCTTCTTTCCTCTCTCTGTCTCTCTGTCTCTCTGTCCCTTCCTCTGTGTCTCTCTCTCCTTTGCTGTACTTTAAATGCACAGAGCACAGAGCCTGCTCCTCTTCCCCGGGGGGAAGCCCGCAGCTGGGGGGGAGGGGAGCCCATGGCTTCCGTTGGCCTCCAGAACTTGTCCTCTTCACACTGAGACGGACCCCGCCCCGCGGTGACCCCCAGCCCGTCCCCTGGCCTCCACTGTGTCGTTGTGTTTGACCTTTGGGGTCCTACCAGTCACATCCAGGAGCGGCTGTCCTTTCGTGCCCAACTCCTTGCGTGGAGCTTGGGGTCCTGGCCGTGTGTTCTTGCGGCCACTGGGCGCCCTGTTGTGTGGACGGCCGGGCCTGGCTCCCGTCCCCCCGCAATCCCCGCCCCCCTCCAGGCGGGTTCAGGCCCCAAGGCGGGATTGCCCACTCCGACTGCAGTTGTGCTTTTCTCCCGATCGTTGCTGTGTTTCCAAAGCAGCAGAAGGGAGTGGGCGTGGCCCTGTTCTGCGCGGGGTGCCCCGTGGCCCCCCGCCCCCGCCCTCCTCCAGATGCGGCCCAGCGCCCGGGTCTCGGTGGCTCTCATCCGTGGTTCCGCGTGTTTGGCGGCGTCGGCCAGCCAGTGCTGTGTGCCTGTTGGTCACGCGTGCGTCTTCTCCAGACAGATGTTTACTTGATGTCCACGCACGCGCACATGAGGCAGCACTGGGGCTTGAACTCGCAGCCTCACATTTGGTTTTTAAAAACAATTTCGATTCACACAAAGCCTGAGACACACACGGGCCCGCACACGGCTCCTCGTGAGACAGGAGGACGCATGGGCGGGACGCCGGGGCGGAGCCGGCAGGTGGGGGGGGCCGGCGGGGTGCGGGGGGAGGGGCCCCGGTGCCCGAGAGCCCCCCGCGCCCGCCGGCGCCCCGCGATCCCCCCGTGTCTCCCTGTACCAGAGAGGACCCCGAGGGGGGGTGCGGCCTCCCCGGCCTCCGGACCCGCGCTGTCAGCGGGAAGGGCGCAGGAGGCTGCGGAGCGGAGGGGGGACGGCACCCCTGGCACGGAGCTCCGGGCTGGGAGGGGGCGGGGCGAGGGACGTGGCCCCACGTGGGCTCCCCGGAGGAGCGCCTGGCCCGTCCCGGCCCCGGCAGAGACCCCCACTCCTCTGGGCGGCGGCGGCCTGGACTCAGGGTGGCCGTATGGGCTGTAGAGGCCCCGCACCCCTACGTGTTTCCCGCCACCCCCCCGTCCCTGTGCTCCCTTGGCCTGGAACGTCACCCCTCGGCCCGGGCATGTGTGTGAAGCTGATCCCAGGGGAGATCATTCTATCTCTGGGTCCAGCTGTCTCCTCCCAGGACAAGGCCGCGTCCCTCGGCCCCGCCCTGCCCCCCGTCACGCCGCACCGATGAACGCGGCTCCGCCGGCCCGCTGGCAACGGGCAGGGCCTTTCTTGGTAGTGCAGGGCCCACCTCGCCTCGTCCCGGGTCCCCAGGCCAGGGTCCGGGAGCTGGTGCCGTTTCCAATTATTCTCACCACCTTCTCCGCTCCGGAGCGGAGTCCTCCTGTTCAAGATGGCCGGTCCCCGCGTGAGGGTAGCTTGGGGCGGGGGGGGGGGGGGGGAGGATCTCTGACAAGGCATTTCATTAGTAAGTCAAGTGTGGTGTCACATGCCTTCCTCCCTCCCTCCCTTCCTTCCTCCCTCCCTTCCTTCCTCCCTCCCTCCCTCCCTCCCTCCCTCCCTCCCTTCCTTCCTCCCCCCATCCCCCTGGAGCTTGGAAAAGGGGTTGTAAAAGGAAAATGTGGGCCTGCCCTGATGGGCACGGCCATTCCCCACCAAAGCCCCGCACCCAGGACACAAGGACAGAGATGGGAACAACCACCCAACGGGGCCACGAAGCCCGTGGAGGGCCAGCACCCGTGTTTTCCAAGGGGCGACCACACAACCTCCTTCCCTAAGGGTTCCGTGTTGCAAGTGAAAGGCAAGCGGAAGGTGGGTGCTCCCGTCCCCGGCCTCCTCCCATCACGCACCGCTGTTACTCCGCCACGGGAGGGGTGGCGTCAATGTTATTTTATCCTAATTCGCGCCGTTTGGAGCCAGCGGTGGCAGTGTCCAGCCGCGCCGTGGTGGCAGGGACCAGCCGGTGCCACCCGTCTGAGCAGACGTCCCCCCTCCAGGGCCGGCTTCCCCGGGAGGCAGGCACGGGGCCACCTGGAAGTGAGCCGGGAAGCCGGGCGCCCCGTGGCTTCGTGGCTTCGCGGCTCTGTGCAGGCCCAGCCCCGTGTGGGGGGTTGGCTCGGCCTCCTCGCCCCAGGCTGGCCTTGTGGGTCCCCTGTTGGCTGGGGCTCTGGGTCTGCCACTCGCGACGTGGGTCACCGTGGGCTGCTGCGTTGAACTCTGGCCGTCCCCATGACAGCCGAGGTCCGGGGGTGGGGAGTCAGCCCCCCGAGGTCCCTTCTCCCTCCCCCGCTGGGAGCCTCCGCCTGCAGCACGAGACGGGCATGGGGGCAGGAGGACAATGTGTGGGACTTCCTCAGGGCGAGGTACCCCAGGGACTGCTGGCCTGGTGCACCCCAAGACCAGCCACACAGCCACCCAGCGTAGAGCAGGCCAGAGAGGACATGTCAGCCTGGTCCCCGTGATGATGGCCCTGCGAGTGGCGGAGCCCCGGCCGGCCGCAGGCTGGAGGTGACCAGGCCAGGCCTCTCGGGGGCACTGGGGAGCCAGGCCTCCCACCGCTGCCAGGCCAGGCCGCGGAGGACTCTCTCCAGCTGCTGTGATGGTCCGGAGGGTTCTGCGGCCTTCCCCCCGCCCGGCGGGCGCTGCTTCACCGGCGCCGGCAGTGGGGTTCCAGATCAGAGCAGGGGCCCGCTGGCTTTGTCAAGAGCGTTCACAGTGCCGCTTTCCTCCTGAACTTAGCCAAGTTATGCTATTCACCTCTGTGCACTCTCTTCATCCGTCCTTCCTTCCTTCCTTCCGTCCATCCATCCTTCCTCCCATCCATCCATCCTTCCTCCCATCCATCCTCCCTCCCATCCATCCTTCCGTCCATCCATCCTCCCTCCCATCCATCCTTTAGCCTTCCTCCCATCCATCCGTCCTTCCTCCCATCCATCCGTCCTTCCTCCCATCCATCCTTCCTTCCATCCATCCTCCCATCCATCCGTCCTTCCTCCCATCCATCCTTCCTTCCATCCATCCATCCTTCCTTCCATCCATCCATCCTTCCTCCCATCCATCCTTCCTTCCATCCATCCTCCCATCCATCCTTCCTTCCATCCGTCCTTCCTCCCATCCATCCTTCCTTCCATCCATCCATCCATCCTCCCTCCCATCCATCCTTTAGCCTTCCTTCCATCCATCCATCCATCCTCCCATCCATTCTTCCTTCCATCCATCCATCCATCCTTCCACCCATCCATCCATCCTTCCTCCCATCCATTCTTCCTTCCTCCCATCCATCCTTCCTTCCATCCTTCCTCCCACCCATCATCCACCCAGCCACTCATCCATCTTTCCATCCATTACTTATCATCTATCCATCCTCCCACCCATCCACCATCCACTCACCCATCCACCCCCCTATCCAGCCATATCCAGCCACTCGCCTACCCACCCTACAGCTAGAGGACACAGGTCTCAGCACCTGGCACAGTGCCCCTCCCCAGCACAGAGCCGCCCCTGACCCCATGGGGCCCAGCTCTGCAGAGCAGCAGTGCCATTAGGTGTCTTATATCGGGGCCGGGCTCAGGTGGCTGGCCGGTCCCCCTTCGCTTCCGGGTGCTTCTGGCCCGCCCGGGCCGCCGGCCTGGTCTGCACAGGTCCCAGGCCCGGGCGTCAGCTTGCGGCCCTCTCCCTCAGGAAATCGTCCTGGTGGTGTTCTTCGGGACGGAGTACGTGGTCCGCCTCTGGTCCGCAGGCTGCCGCAGCAAGTACGTGGGCATCTGGGGCCGGCTGCGCTTTGCCCGGAAGCCCATTTCCATCATCGGTGAGTCACCCCAAGTCCCAGGCCGGCAAGGACCCCCCCCCCCACCCAGACGCAACCCCCATCAGACTATCCCCAGGCGCCCAGGGACCCCCTGCGGTTGTGTCTGCCCGCCGCAGGGCGGAACCCCAGGGCCGGCAGGGGGTGACAGCGGGCCCCCAGCCCGGAGCCCCCCCGTGCCAGAGCTGCTGGCTGCGCCCGGCCCTCCCGGCTTCCCGGCGCGGGGCTGGCCGGAGGTCCTGACCGGGGCCCCTTCCCTCCCAGACCTCATCGTGGTCGTGGCCTCGTTGGTCGTCCTCTGTGTGGGCTCCAAAGGGCAGGTGTTCGCCACGTCGGCCATCAGGTACGTCTGGGCCCTGACGCTGCCCGCGAGCCCCGCTCCTGCCGCGGGCCATCCCCCCGCCCCCCCCCCCCCCCCGCACACGGGGTCGGGCCCGCCGCC
Organism: Perognathus longimembris pacificus; assembly: GCF_023159225.1. NCBI lineage: Eukaryota > Metazoa > Chordata > Mammalia > Rodentia > Heteromyidae > Perognathus > Perognathus longimembris. Next base: position 62,125,630 of record NC_063173.1, on the reverse strand, counting down.
TGCCTCGCTGCGCTCCGCTCTTTGCGCCTGCTCCGCCCGGCGGGGACGGGCAGAGCCGGCCGGGCGGCCGTGGTTCTGGGCCCCATCGCCCCCATGTGTCCGGTGGCCCCGGGCTCAGGCTCTCCCCGGAGCTCCCTCCTTCCTGCGCCCTGGCGGCAACCCGACCGCTCGAGTCCCGTCTGTTTCTCGGTGCCCTGGTCCCCCCCCAGAGGGAAATGCAGGGGCTGAAGTCGTCCGGGGGAGGGGGGATGTGGGCAGCGGGCCTCGCCTTTGGGGTGGCCTGTGGTGGGCCAGGGGACCCACAGCCCGCCGGGAGGGGCTGCTGTGGGGGGGCTGGGAGCAGAGAGCCAGACAGGAACCCGCCCCTCCCAGGGCCGAGGCCGGGCCTGGCGGGGCGGCCTCACCCCCACGCGTGGCCTCGCAGGGGCATCCGCTTCCTCCAGATCCTCCGGATGCTGCACGTGGACCGTCAGGGCGGCACCTGGAGGCTGCTGGGCTCCGTGGTCTTCATTCACCGCCAGGTGGGTGACCGGCATGGGCTCACGGGGCGGGGGGGGGGGGGGAGGCAGCCCGTGCCAGACTGCGTGGGACGCCCGCTCCCCCGGCGAGCAGCCGCTGGAGGGTTGTGCGAAGCAGGCTTTTTGGAGTTGACGCGGAATGATCTGGAAAGGCCCCGAGGCGGGTGGGCTGACGCCGCCCCCTCTGCCGGCCTAGGAGCTGATCACCACCCTGTACATCGGCTTCCTGGGCCTCATCTTCTCCTCCTACTTCGTGTACCTGGCCGAGAAGGACTCCGTGAACGAGTCGGGACGCGTCGAGTTCGGCAGCTACGCGGACGCGCTGTGGTGGGGGGTGGTAAGTGAGGGGTCCCGGGCCGCGGCGTCCGGGCGGTGGGGGTTGGGGGGGGCGCCGTGTGGCTCTCAGGAGGCTGAGGTCTGAGGACCGTGGTTCAAAGCCAGCCCAGGAAGGCGAGTCCATAGGACTCTTTGCTGGCACCTGGGCCATGTGGACGGCCTTGTGCTCCCGGGGTATAGCCCGCTCTCGGCCACCAGTGCATTTTCTGGAAGCTTCCAGCGTGTACACAGGCTCAAGAAAAGCGAGGGTGGGTGGCTAGGCACCCACGAGGGGCCGGCCGGACTCCGTCACTGCCCGTCTTCCTGGGGCTGTGTGTCCCCACAGCGTCACCGGTGGCCGCGCGAAGCGGGAAGAGAGGACGGAGCCCTCAGAACACAGCTGCACAGCTGCGGCTTCTGCAGGAGACTCAGTGCAAGAATAGGAAGGGACCTGCGGGGGGCGGGGGCTGTGTGAGCACACGTGCGGTGTGTGGCCCCTGGAGGTCAGGGCCGTGTGGGGTCAGGGCCCATGGGGGGGTCAGGGCCCATGGGGGGGTCAGGGCCCATGGGGGGGTCAGGGCCCATGGGGGGGTCAGGGCCCGTGTGGGGTCAGGGCCTGTGTGGGGTCAGGGCCCATGGGGGGGTCAGGGCTGTGTGGGGTCAGGGCCGTGTGGGGTCAGGGCCCATGGGGGGGTCAGGGCCGTGTGGGGTCAGGGCCCGTGTGGGGTCAGGGCCGTGTGGGGGTCAGGGCCGTGTGGGGGTCAGGGCCGTGTGGGGGTCAGGGCCGTGTGGGGGTCAGGGCCGTGTGGAGGTCAGGGCCCGTGTGGGGTCAGGGCCGTGTGGGGTCAGGGCCGTGTGGGGTCAGGGCCGTGTGGGGTCAGGGCCGTGTGGGGTCAGGGCCCGTGTGGGGTCAGGGCCGTGTGGGGTCAGGGCCGTGTGGGGTCAGGGCCGTGTGGAGGTCAGGCCCGTGTGGGGTCAGGGCCGTGTGGAGGTCAGGGCCCGTGTGCAGGCCCTGCACTGACTGTCCAGGCCACAGTCCCTTGGGGGGAGTTGGGCGCGTGGGCCCCGTCAGCACAGGGCAGGGGTGGGTGACTGCCCCGAGCAGGGCTGATAAGCAGTGCCCAGCTCTGGCACGGGCCTGCCCGCTTTCCGTCGTCGGCTGGAGCCGGTCCCCAGTCCCCGCTTGCCCCTTCCGCAGGCGTGCAGGCCCCCGGCCCGCGGCCGCGCCACGTTCCCGCTCCCACACCTGTGCAAACATCCGCCCGCCCGCCAGGAACACGGCCCCTTTGTGCCCGGCTTGGCACCCGGGCCCTGTCCTGTGCCGTCAGCTGCCTGGGCCTCCGTGCACCCTGGCCTGGCTATTGTTCCCGGCGGGCCCCGCGCCCCGGGCTGCTGATGCCCTGAGGTCCAGCTTTGGGGGGGGCAGCTCCCCTCTCTCCATTGGGGGGCTCGTCGCGCGGGACCCCGCCCGCCCGGCCGGCCCGAGAGGCAGAGGAGCGGGGGCGTGCACGGGGCCGGGGCAGCTGCTTCCTGTCCAGCTGCCGGCCGCGGGTCCCCAGCGAGGGCGAGGTGGGGGTGCTGTCCGCAGAGCCTGGCCTCAGAGCCCCCTTCCCCAGCCCCGCCATGCCCCGGGGCCCCGGAGCGGGCACGTGGCACATCCCCACCGCTGCCCCGTGAGCGTGGCTGTGTCTTGCCGCTCGGGGAGGAAGCGGCTCGCTGGGAGGTGGAGCTGTCCGTGGCCTTCCCGTGGCACCAGGGCGGCCACGCAGAATCCCACGGAGCGCTGGCTCCCCCGTCAGAGCTTCCCATCCGTTCTGGAGGCCCGGAGCCCACGGTGAAGGGGAGCAGCAGCTCTGGGGGGGGGGTGCAGGTCGCGCCCAGCTTGGGGGCCAGGGGACCGCTCTGCTCCAGGGCTCCGTCCTGTCTGCCTCCCCCGAGGACCCCCCCCCAGCGAGGACCCTCGCCACGACGGTGGAGACCCCAGTTCCCGTGAAGATGGCGCCCCGCTGGGGGCTGGACGTGGCCCTCGAGGGGACGGGACGGGGCGTGGACCAGCGGCGCCCGGCCCCCTTCCCGGAACGGCCCTCGGTCCCCGGGGCCCGGCTCCCCGCCGTCTCCCCGGAGCGGGGCTCGCGCGCTCCCGCGTCCCCTCCCTGCGGTGGGATGTCCACCGGGACGGGGGGCCCCCGGTCCCCCAAGTGTGGCGCCCGAGTGTGGCTGGGAGGCATTCCGATTTTTTTTCTCTCTTTGCCCTTGGAACAAAAATGCATTTGTTTGTGTTCGGTGTGAGTGGCGGGAAAAGCAGGTTTTGCAAACACGGGCTCCTCTGTTTAGCGCCCGGGGGTCTCTGAAAACAGCCGCTGCTGGGCTCTGTTTACCCCCGAGCGAGCAGCGTCTAAATTTAGACCGCAGAATGAAAAGGCCGGAACCCCGCCCCTGCGTCCCGGCCCCTCTTAAAACACAGCCTGACGGCCCTTCACTCCTCACCTGGAGGCTCCGGAAAGTTCCGCCTCCCAGGCTCGGTGGCATCCGGGCCCAGCAGGGCTGGCCCAAGGGCCCAGGGGGGACCGTCCAGGGGCGAGATGAGCACCAGGGCCTCCTCTGGCCAGGAGAAGCCCAGGCCTGCGGGCCGGCCTGGGCCCCTCCTTTCTCCCGAGACCCCGGGAGGCCCAGCCCTGCAGGGCCCTTCCCCGAGGGGGAACTTTCCAGAGGGGCTTTGGAGGGTAAAGAGGAGTCCGCAAGGCACGTCCACCTTCCTGTCCTCACTGTCCACACTTAGAGGATGTATTGCCCGAGCCCCTCAGGCCCGGGGTGACCCGTGGGATTGATTTCTCCTTGAGGACGCGGGTTCGAGTCTCGTGGGTGAGGAGAGCACCTTGGAGCTCCGGGGAACGGGGTTTTCCAGCTGCTCATCAACCAAGAGAAGCAAACCACGCGAGATGGGAGGCGTGGGGCGGCAGCGGCGTGAACCCGTGGCGTGGGCCGGGTGGTGCGGCGCCGTGTTCGAGTGTGGGTTCCCCTCTCTAGGCCCGTCTGAGCCTGTGGGGGGGACCGGGGCGTCCTCACAAGCCGTGCGCCGGAAGCCTGGGGCCCTGCAGGGCAGGCGCTGGTGCCGCCGGGCCCGGCCTCCCCCCGCCGACCCCCCGGCCCCCCTCCGCCGGCCCCCCGGCCTCCCCGGCCCCCCCGCCGGCCCCCCGGCCTCCCCGGCCCCCCCGCCGGCCCCCTGGCCTCCCCCCGCCGGCCCCCCGGCCTCCCCCCGCCGGCCGGCTTTGAAGGAAGAAGGGCAGCCATCAAGAGGCTCTGTGGATGGCGCGCGTGGAATCTTCCGAGTCCGGGATCAAAGGCGGGCGGGCGGGCGGGCGGGCGGGCCGTCCCCGTGACCGAGGTCGGGAACGCCGGGGCTGCGCCTCGTCGCCCGCCACCTGTGCTCAAGGCGCCGGCTCCGTGAGGGAGACGCCGGGGCCCTGGCGGCCACGCGCAGGACGCACCGACACGCTCCCGGTGAAAGCCGCTGTTGCACCGTAGGGAAGTCCCCACGGTCAGACTCGACAGCTCGGTCACCGACATCCGAGTGTGTTTTATTTAAATGGAGAATATTTCCCTGTGATTACCGAACAAGAAGGGCAAAATAACCGCGGTCCTGGCTTCTGGGAGCAGAGGGCGGGGGAGGGGGGCGGGGGGGTGCACGTCTCGGGTCGCCCCGTCGTGGGAGTGCAGGCGGGGGCGGGGGGGGGGGGGAGACGGAGGGCTCAGGCTGTCGCCCGGCTGTCCTGCCGGTGGGTCTGGGAAGGGAGCTGCCTCGCATCACCGGCCTGGGCGACGAGGAGCTTGTAAAGCCGCTGGGCCTCGCTGGCGGCTGGGGACAAGTTCCAGGCGCAGGACCATAAAACGGCCGGTTCCCGCGCAGCTCGCATCCGCTGCTTTAGGAAAAACAAACACGTCTTGGGGATGGGCCATCCCTTGGGACAAGGGGGGGTCTGTGGTGGCCTGGGGGGGGGGCGGAGGAGGAGGAGGACCCGAGGCCAAGGCCAGAGCCCTCTGCCCTTCCTCCCACCCGTGGGGAGGCGGCTGGGCCCCAGGAACGAGGCCCCGACCTCCAGGGGCCGGGCAGGGGGGCCGTGGGTGTCGGCCTGGGGAGGGGGGGTGGCTGCTGCCCTGCCCTCCCTTCCCCCGCCCCACTCGCCCAACGTTCTCCTTCACCAACGTCGCTTTTTTCCTTTGCAATAAGTCGGGCTTTGTTTTCTGGTTGTTTTTTTTTTTTTTTTTAATGTGAGTCATTATTAGAACTTGAACTTAGGGCCCGGGCGCGAAGCCTTGGCTCTGTGTTCGAGGGGAGTGCTCTCGCTCGAGGCACAGCCCCACTTCTGGCTTTGTCCTAGTTGACTGGCGATGGAATCGGACGGGCTTTCCTTTCCAGGCTTCAGATCTCAACCGCCTGAGTCCTAGGATGGCAGGTGCGAGCCACCGGCGCCCCGCTAACTGGGACTCCTTGAATGAGTCAACTATTTTACTAAAACTCCAATGAACAACAATTCATTTGGGAGCATCCGGCTGAGGGTGGACGCGAGACGCCCACCTCCCACGAACCAGCAAAAAGCCAGGACGGGGGACGTGGCTCACGCGGTAGCGCGCCAGCCTTGCGAGCAGAGGCTGGGCGGGGACGGCGAGAGGGCCCGCGTTCAGGGCCCCGCCCTGGCGCACGCGTGCAAGGCTTTAAAAGCGCCCTCCGGTCCTTACTGACGTGCCGGGAGGTGGTGTTTCCTGAGGCCCCGGCCGGCACCCCTCGGGCTCCAGGACTCCGCTCAGGACTCTGTTCCCAGAGGCCCTTTGTCCTCCGGCCTTGCCTGGGCCAGTGCTTATCTGTCCATAAAAGCCAGGCATTTAAAGCGTTCCCACACGTAAAAAAGGAACAATAGGACCAGGACAGGCTTGACACAAAGGCGCGGGCTCGAGGGGAAGTGCGCGGTGCCGGCTGCCGCCGCGGAGTCTGGCCCGGGGGGCCGCGGGGCCCGGGCCGTGTCACCGAAGCGCCCTGTGCCCGGTGCCCAGGATGCGGCGCGGGGCGTGGGGTCCCCTGCTCCTGCCCTGTGCCCACACCGGCCCCCCCTCCCCGAGGCTCAGAAGGCCCCACAGGTCCCCAGCACTCCAGCCTGGACGGGCCCGGCCTGGGAGAGGCAGCGGGGCTCCCCAGGACCCCAGCGGGACTGAGGAACGAGTGGGCGCTGACCACCCAGCAGGGATGAGGCCCTGTCCCGGGCAGGTGAGCCCGCGGGCCGGTCCACACTGGACGCCCGCCCGCAGCCCCGCAGGAACCCACGCGCCCTGGACGTGGGGACGGGACAGGCACGCTCACTAAGGACCGTGACCACAGGCGGCACAGGATCCCACCTCGCTGACATGTCCCCAATTCTAGAAGCCCAGGTGTGCGTTCCGGTCGCTCGCTGGAGGGGAGGCAGCACGGGATGAGGGGCAGCTCCAAGTCCCTGTGGGACACAGAGGTCCTAGGAGCAAACCTCAGGTGCCAACAGGCCCCCCCCCCCGCCATGGTGGGGAGCTGCCATGTTCCCACTGTCCCCCACCTGCTCTGGCCGGCCGGCCCCGCCCCGGAGCAGGAGGAGAACGAAGCCTCGTCCTGCTCCCTGAGCGGAGGGGAACGAAGCCTCTGGAGCCTGGCGGGGGGGGGTGGGGGGTGGGGGGGGCAGGAAGCAGCCCCGCCCGCCCCTGCGCTTTGTGGATGGCCAGCCTCCGTGGAGCTTCCGGTCTCCCGGGGGCCAGCGGGCCGGGGCCGGCGTGGGGCAGGCAGGCCCGCGCGCCCCATCCTGCTCACCCAGGGCCCCCCGGGCCGTGGGGCCGTGTCTGGCGGCCTCGGAGGCGTAGCCCACCCGCTGCTCTCGTCTGGCGCTTTGGCCGAGCCGCTGGCAGGCACTGAGAGCCGCGGCCGCGCCGGCGGGCAGAGCCGGGTGGCACCTCGGGTGGGCTGGACAGGTGACCCCAGGCTCCGGCCCGCCGCCCGCTGACAGTCTCTCCCCCCCTTAGGTCACCGTCACCACCATCGGCTACGGGGACAAGGTGCCCCAGACGTGGGTCGGAAAGACCATCGCTTCCTGCTTCTCGGTCTTCGCCATCTCCTTCTTCGCCCTGCCGGCGGTAGGGTGCCCGCCGGGGTGCTGTGGCCCCCGTCCCTTCGCCAGCCAGGGCCTCTCCCCAGCCCCGTGGGCGTGGCCCTTCTGGAAGCGCGCCCCCCTCCCGCCCCTCGTGGTGGGCAGCGGGGGGGGGGGCTCCCCTTCATGGCAGGGGGAGAGCTCGCTCTGGGGAGCGGGGTCCCCCGCTGCTGAGCTGGGAGGGAGGGCGGCATTTCCCGTTCCTCCCGGAAGTCACGGGCGGGAAGCGGAAGTGTGTGTGAGCAGAGCTGTGCCCGGGCCCCGCCTGTGGGTGTGCGCGGGGGGGGGATGAGTGTGCGGCCCCTGGGGTGTGTTGTACGCGTGTGAGTGCGCGTGCCTGTGCCTGGGCACGGCCTTTGCTCAGCACGCTTGTGTGGTGCGTGACCTGGGTCACGGCGGGGCGCACGCGTTGTTAGGTGGGCGTGTCGGCACGCGTGCGTTGGGGGTCTTAGAGGTGTTGCACGCGCACGCGTGCGTACGTACGGGGCCCTGTGTGCAGTCCCGGGCGGCACTGTGTGTTTGAGTATCCGCTGAATGCGTGCGTGCCGCCAGCCGTGGCTCCCGTCACCGGGGGGGGGCTCCGGTCACCGGGGGGCTCCCGTCTCCGGGCCGCGGGGTCTGGAGGCTCGGGGGCTCCCGGGAGCTCGGCTCCCGTCTCTCCGGGGCTGCGGGGTCTGGAGGCTCGGGGGCTCCCGTCTCCGGGGCTGCGGGGTCTGGAGGCTCGGGGGCTCCCGTCTCTCCGGGGCGCGGGATCTGGAGGCTCGGGGGCTCCCGTCTCTCCGGGGCGCGGGATCTGGAGGCTCGGGGGCTCCCGTCTCTGGGGTGCGGGGTCTGGAGGCTCGGGGGCTCCCGTCTCTCCGGGGCGCGGGGTCTGGAGGCTCGGGGGCTCCCGTCTCCGGGGCCGCGGGGTCTGGAGGCTCGGGGGCTCCCGTCTCTCCGGGGCCGCGGGGTCTGGAGGCTCGGGGGCTCCCGTCTCTCCGGGGCCGCGGGGTCTGGAGGCTCGGGGGCTCCCGTCTCCGGGGCCGCGGGGTCTGGAGGCTCGGGGGCTCCCGTCTCTCCGGGGCCGCGGGGTCTGGAGGCTCGGGGGCTCCCGTCTCTCGGGGCCGCGGGGTCTGGAGGCTCGGGGGCTCCCGTCTCTCCGGGGCGTGGGGTCTGGAGGCTCGGGGGCTCCCGTCTCTCCGGGGCGCGGGGTCTGGAGGCTCGGGGGCTCCCGTCTCTCCGGGGCCGCGGGGTCTGGAGGCTTGGGGGCTCCCGGGAGCTCGGCCGGCCCTGGGAAGGCTCCGCTCCCAAAGCGGATCCGGGCGGGGCGGGCCGAGCCGGGCTGTGCCTCTGGCCCCGGAGGCCTGGGCTCCCCCACCCTGGGCCCCTCATCGGGCACCTCGGCCTCTCCCTCCCAGGGCATCTTGGGCTCCGGCTTCGCCCTGAAGGTGCAGCAGAAGCAGAGGCAGAAGCATTTCAACCGGCAGATCCCGGCCGCCGCCTCGCTCATTCAGGTACAAACGACGCCCTCCCCCCCCAGTGGCCCCGTGGGGCTCGTCCATCTCCCTGCTGTGGCCCCTCCCACAGCACCAACCCAGCCTGTGGGGAGGACCGATGGGGTCCCCACGGGGGGACCCCCCGCAGCGTGGCGCCCCGCCTGGGGAAGCGCCTGCTCTTCAGGCCACAGGCGGGGCCGGGAGGCCCGGGGTCGTCCTCCCTCGTGGCCCTTCCTGCCCCGTGGGCCGGTGACGAGGCGTGGGAATGGCCGCTCCACGGGCTGACAGGGTCTGTCCGTGGCCCTGGCCTCCCGACCGGCCTCCCTGCACAGAGCTGCGTCTCAGAGGGAAGGCAGCAGGGGCCCCAGGGGCCACGGCCCGGGGGTGGTCCCTGGGGGTAAGCCCCGGTCTGCACCCCATTTCTCTGAAGCCCTCAGGGCCGGCCACGGGGGGGCCTGGACCTCGTGCCCGGACAGGAAGGACACGCGGGCAGCCGTCGAGCCGGAGCCCGCAACTCTGCGGCCCCCGCCCAGCCTGGCTTTAGGGCCCCCTGGCCTCTCCTTTCAGGAAGACCGTGAACCCCGGGGTAGGGGCAGGGTGCCCACCGCGGGGAGCGTCCTCTATTCCGCAGAGGCCGAGGTGCTCCCAGGGCCTGGCCGGGTGCCCAGCACAGCTGCACCGCCCTGCGTCCCATCCCTGTCCAGCTGGAGGGCAGCGAGGCTCCAGTGTGTCCCCCACCCCCCGCCCCTCCCCCGGGCCGGCCCGAGGGTGGCCGCTCCGAAGGCCCCTCCGGCGTGGAGGCGGAGGCGTCCCCCGAGGGCACCCGGCTCTCCACAGCTGCAGGACAGCACTCTGGGTGGGAGGCCTGTCCCCCACCCCCAGCTCCTCGGTGCGCCCGCACCTGCCCATCCGTCCCGCTTCTGCAGCCCTTCCTGCCCGGCGAGGGGCTCAGGAGGCCCCGCTGGGCGGCTGGAGGGGCCACAGCCTCCCCCTTCTCCCACCTGCAGACCGCGTGGAGGTGCTATGCCGCCGAGAACCCCGACTCCGCCACCTGGAAGATCTACGTCCGGAAGCCGGCTCGGAGTCACGCTGTGCTCTCCCCCAGCCCCAAGCCCAAGAAGTCCGTCATGGTAACCAGCGCACCGGCCACGGGAGGGGAGGCCACGGGAGGGGAGGCCACGAGAGGGGGGGCCACGGGAGCGTCCCACCGAGTGTCTGTTCAGTGGGGTCCAGCCCAGGCAGTCACTCTCTCTCTGGGCTCCGGGCCAGGGCCCCCCTGTCCTCTCGGGCCCAGCCCCAGGGCCAGGCCGGACGGGCCACTCCACGCCCAGGACGCAGGGAGCTCCTTGGGAAGAGCCGGCCGCTGGGTGGAAGGCTCCGGGGGCCTGGTGTTGGCTGGGGGAGCGGGAAGGCTTGGGGCGCTCTGCTTCCTGGCCCAGGCCCACGCCGCCCTTCAGCACCCAGCTGACTCGGTGGTTCGGCGTGGCTGCCTGGCCTCCTCCCCGCACGCTTGCATCCCCGTCTCTGTACCCGTTCCCTGCGTGCTACTGGGCTGCAGGGCCACAGGGCGGCACCTGGCTGAGTCCCCCATGACACCCCAAGGCTCCTGGGCACCCCCGAGTCCCACCTCAGGGAGTTGGGGAGCTGCGAGCCCGGGGTGGGGGGGGCGCCCAGGCTCAGGCTGTGATGTGCACAAATGACCAAGCCATCATGTGGATATTTAGGTAAAGAAAAAGAAGTTCAAACTGGAGAAGGATAACGGGGTGAGCCCGGGGGAGAAGACTCTCACCGTCCCCCACATCACGTGTGACCCTCCGGAGGGCAGCTACGACAGCTCTGGTGAGTGCCCCGGCACAGGCGTGGGGTGTGCGGGGCAGGACTGGCCGCGGTCAGGGTGGCCCTGGAGTCCCCTGCACCCCATCTCCGGGGCTTCCTCCCCCCCCGCCCCCCAACACACACACAGGGCCCCTGGCTTTTCCGGGAGCCCAAGCAGGAGAAAATGAGGTGTTTGTTTGTTTTGTTTGTTCTGTTTTGCCCTGAGATCTTGGTTAATAGAGGATGAAAAGGCACAGTAAGCTTCTAGAAACTTCTGGGAGCTTTGCAGCAGGTTTCCCCAGGTCTTTCTCAAACAGGGGAGGTGAGAAGCGGTTGCGGGCTCACCCGGCTTTCTGGGGGACGGCGTATCTGTCTGGTCTGGTCACGCAGGCTCCTTCTACCGGTGCTCAAGTTCTCGCGGCTGAGTTCAACACCCATAGCCAAATTCTCTCCTTCTCTCTCTCTTTCTCTTACTTCGTGTTTCTGTGCCGGTGGTCTTGGGACTTGAACTCGGGGCCTGGGTGCTGTCCCCGAGCTTTGTTTCCTTCCCGCTCTCTCACTCTACCCCTTGAACCACAGCTTCTGTCTGGCTCGTTGGTGGCTAGATGAAGCTTGGAGTCTCACAGACTTTCCTCGCCGGGCTAGCTTTGAACCGTGATCCACAGAACTCGGTCTCCCGAGTGAGCCACTGGGTGTCTGGCGCTAGTTGTCGTTCGCTCAGTGGAATGGGGCCTCTGTGTGTGGACCTGCGGCGGCCGGGCTGTCACCTGGACCAGAGCGGGGCCCCGCCTTCCCGCCCCGTGGCTGCCCTGCCGGCCACCGCCGCTGGCGACGTGGGGGCTTGGCCATACACCGCACCCACAGGCTCAGCGCCTTCCGTCTCAGTCAGCCAGCTGGGGCCCCAAAAACACTCAAGAAGAAAGGTGCGTCCGTACCTGCGGCTGCCATGAACAGAGCACTTTCTGGTCTTTGCTCTCTGGAAGAACGGCAGTATAGCAACCGTCTACACAGCGTTTAATCTGCATTAGGTGTGCGTGCGTGCGTGTGTGTGTGTGTGTGCAGGTATGCGCACGCATGTACAGAATGGTACTGAAGCTTCAGCTTGGGGCCTTGAGCTCTTGCTTGGCTTTTCCCGCTCGCGGCTAGCACTCTCCCACAGGAACCAGCCCCACGTGCGGCTTCCTCCCGGCGGGGGCACAGACAGCCAAGGGCTGCTGCCGGTCTCTGTGCCGGAGCCCTGCCCGCCCTGGGCAGCCAGAGCCGGTCTCCACGCCCGCGTGAGGCCCTGGCGGTGGCAGCCCTCTGGGCTGTGGGCAGCCGGGCCCGACCCCAGCTGTGTACCACGTGGCCAGGGCCCCGAGTCCGGCGGAAAGGGGGCCATCGGTACACGGCAGCCTCCCGTGCTGGGCGGGGCAGGCGGAGGCGTCCGCAGCTGACAGGGTATCACGCAGCTGCCTCCACCTTGGATGTTCTGCTCCTCTGCTTTTCTGTCATTTCTCTTTGCCCCTGGTTTCTTGGATGTCCTCACTGCGCCTGGGACCTACCAGGATGTTCTAAGACCAGCTAGAATGTTCCAGCTCAATGCTGGTGGTTGCAGGGACAAAGCCACTGTCTCAGAGGGACAGAAGGTGACACACCGGGGTGCCCACCCCCCGAAGCTCTGTGCTCTCTGAGCTCCAGATGTTGTCAGGCCACGGCCCCGTGTCCCGCGTCTGGTCACTGACCCCCCCCCCCCCCCCCCCGTCGCTGCGTCTTGGTAGAAAGGCAGCGAATGGTCCAGACGGGCCTGTGGCGGTGTTCTGTTCTTTGAGGCTGTCCCGGGCTCCCAGCCGGGCGGGCCCGGGCCTGGGCACACGCTGAGCCCCACGGTCTAATCAGATGCCTTGAGGATTTGGCTCGGGCCCGGCCACCTCTCCGTGAGTCTCTGGGACGTGCCCCCGCCTGCCCGCTGCAGTGGGCACAAAGGACGATTGTGCCAACAAGTGCCCAGGGCCCCCCAGCGCCGGCATTCGGGGTGGACCATTGTCTCCATGCAAATGGGGCTTTCTGCGAATGCACGGGCAGAGGCGGCCCGGGCCGCCGGCCCATCCTAGCCCAGCGCGGGCCGCGCACGTCTGTGCCGCCCATTCAGCCCGCGTCGCCCTATGAAGTCGCCGGTGACGTCCACGGCATGTTAATGAGGGGGGACCGCAGAGAGGGGCGAGCTCCTTTGTGGCGCGCTCCTCCACCGGGCCTTTTCTTTCCTCTTAATACGATAAGTCAGCCTGGCCCAGGCCACCAGACTCGGGAGCCCGGGCCGTGGGCCTGGCCCCCAGGGCCAGCTGACACACGCTCCCGAGGCTCCGGGAAGCCCTGGCGGGGGGACTCGGGGTGTTAATCCCAGGGCAGATGCCATCCCTGGGAACACCGCGGGGCCCCCGCTCCCACGAGGCAGGGCGTGCCAGCCGGCCAGAGGCGGGGAGCACCGGGGAGCCCGGCACGGGGTGGGGGGGCCGGCTGCCGCCCACAGGGCTCCTGGGGGCTCCGATGGGGTCGGGAGAGGCCCCTGCGCACAGGCAGCCTCTGCCCAGAAGAGCAGCGTCGTGTCCCCTCAGAAGTGCCACGTGGGTGTGGTAGGGTGGTTCTCACTCTACTTGTTCCTCATCTCCTTCTTCCTCCTCTTCTGCCTTCCTTCTTGCTACTACCGGGACTTGAGCCCAGAGGCCCCACGCTTGCTTGGCTGGCTTGCTGGGCCGGTGCTCTACCACTTGAGTCATGCCCCCAGTCTGGCTTTTTTTGGTGGGGAGGGGATAGAAACCAATTATTTATTTGCTATCTATCTATCTAGGACAGTACTTGGACTTGAACTCAGGACCTTGAGCTTGCTTGCCTTGCTTGCTAATGGCTGGAGCTCCACCAGTGGGGACCAACCTCCAGACTGCAGTCCAGCTTTGTGCGGGTCACGTTGGAGGAGATGGAGTCGCCCCGACTTTTCTGCTCCGCCCGACTCCCACACTGTCCTCGGTTCTCAGCGGGCCGAGGATCCGGGGTGACGGGGTGACGGGGTGAGCCGCCAGGGCGCGGCTCTGTGTGCTCTTCTGGGAGCCGTGGGGCGGCGGCTCTGACCTCCGCCGGGCGAGGCAGAGCGGATGGAGCTGCGGCCGACACCCCCACACCCCCCCCCACCCCCGGACAGGAGGAGCCGGGCCTGGCTCTGCTCGCGGCTCCCGCGCCCGCCTGCCTCGCGGGCCCGTGTGGTCGCGGTGCTGCCCTTTCTTGGGTGGTGCTGGGCTTTGATCTCAGAGCCTTGCCCTTGCTGAGCTGGTGTGATTCCACGGAGCCTCCCCGGGACCGGATTTTCTTCTTCCTGCAGCCCAGACTCCTTCCCGGGTAGCCTGCTGGGGTGGGGGTGGGGTGGGCGGCCTTTGGTGCTCCGGACGTGCAGATGCGGCTTCCGGCGGCCGGTGGCTCGTCAGAGATAAGAATCACACAGACGTTCCTGCCCAGGCTGGCTTTGAACTGCCATCCCCAGAGCTCAGCCTCCTGAGTCGCTGGGGCTGCAGTTGGGCCCCAGTGGCTGGCCAGTGGGTTGACGGTCCAGGACGGTGCTGCCCGAGCCGGAGGGCTGTGCCTTTCGCCAGCGGTGGCCGTGGGGGCCCCTCCCCCCTCTGGAAATGGCTGCCGCGTCCCTCCCGCCGGGTCTGCGTTTCAGCGAGCGGTGCCGGGGCTCCGCGCCACGCACCTGTCCCGTCGTCTGGTGCTGTTCCTTCGCGCTTCGCACAGCCCGCTCTTGGGTGCTCCCTCCGTCGCCTCCACGGTCCCACGGTCCCGGGTGCTCCCTCCGTCGGGCGCCTCCACGTGCTCAGAGCTGCTTCCTCCCGGGTTCGGGGATCTCTCTCCAGCCCCTCGTGGCTGCCGCCCCCCACCCCCCGGTTCATTTGCAAATGGCTGCTGTGGGGGTCCCGTGTGTGGATATGGGAGAATGTTCTTCCAGAGTTGTTGTACCTTTGAGACCCCCGGTAGCCAATGCCGGGTTGGGGGGGGGGGTCTCTGTTTATATAGAATTTTCTAGAAGTCCTGGGCAGTGGGAGTGGAAATCCCAGTTTCCTGGAGAGCAAGCCCATGCCAGCTTGTCAAGAGACCTCAGATTTTACACTCCAGGAACACAGGCCAAGACTAATGAGTTTCCTTCTTGGCTGCTCTTTCTGCCAGAGCGCAGGTTTGTTTTTGTTTGCTTGCTTTTTGTTTTGCTTTGCTTTGCTTCAGTTGATCGTTTGATTACAGTCTGCACTTTTCCTGCGGGGGGGGGGGGGGGGGCGCGGCCACTCCGGGGCCCCGGTTTCCGACGGCGGCTGCCTCGTGCCGGCCACAGACCCCGCGTCCTCGCGAGGCCAGCGGGGCGCGTGGAGCGGCCGGGTGGCTTCCCGCCCCGGTGCCCGGCAGCTCCGCGGGACGGGAGGCGGCCCTGCTGCCGTGGGGCCGTGCGGGGGATGGGGTTCCACGCGGAGGAGCCCCCTTCCGCGTGGGCACGGTGCCGGGCAGTGTCCGTGGGCAGACGGCGCGGGCGCGGGCGTGGGGGGCGAGAGCGGCCCCCCTCCCCTCCGGCCCCTGTCCAGGGGTGCCCGGTCGCCCAGCGCCCGCCTCCCTTCTCCTGTGACGGGCCGGCGGCTGGGCTGCTGGTCGGCACGGGGCAGCTGTCGGGGCTGAGCCCGTGGGCCCGGGCCGGGGGCCGGGGGGGGGGACGCCGGTTGCTCCCTACGTTCCCAGCGGCAGTGAGAGGCGCCCGATGCCTAGTCCCCAGAATGCCCTGCGAGCCGACGGGGGGATTTTCCAGGCCGGTGTGTGGAGGGAGGGCTCCCGGCCTTTGCCCTGCCGCCTGGCGTCTGGGGATGGACTTGGACGGGTGCTGCGAGACTCGGCCCGGGGAATCCCGTGTGTCACGCGGCTAAATGATGTGCTACGCGTGGTTACCCACTTCCCGTGGAGGGCAACGGTGAACGCAGAGGATGTCAAGGAAAAGAGCGGTAATGAAGCCAGGGGCCAGCGGCCCACACCCGTCACCCTAGCTACTCAGGAGGCTGAGATGTGAGGATCGTGGTTCAAAGCCAGCCCAGGTAAGAAAGTCCAAGAGACTCTGCAAGTGGAGCTGTGGCCCAAGTGGCAGAGCACCAGCCTTGAGTCAAAAAGCTCAGGGACAGCGCCCAGGTCCCGAGTTCAAGCCCCGGGACCAGCACTAAAAAATAGCAACGACGAAACACCCCGCAGCAGACCCCGTGGCATATATCTAAAGTACTTCAACTACTGTGGCTCATAAATGGGTGCCTCCAGGGATGACGTCAAGCCCAATAACCCGCAAGGAGGAAGGAATGAGCGATGTGCAAAAGACAAGGGCAAACCCCACGGCTCGAATTGGATATTTTAGTACGTCTGTTCCAAAGGTGGATAGGACAACTAGGCATAAATAACAAATGCAAGGATGGAATGAACGGATGGTACCCAGCCAAGTTGCCCCACTTAATATCTCCAGAACGCTCCGCCCAGCAAGTGCAGAACGAATGTGGTCATGGCGCCCAGGGACTGCTTCCGGGTCAGCACACGGACACTTCCTCGTGAGGCATTTAAGGTGCTTCGTGCGATTGGAACCTACTCCCAGATCACAGTCGAACTGGGTTAAAGATCCGTCAAAAGATCTGGCAAATTCTGGGAAGCATGGAACATGCTTCTAAATAACACAGGGCTAGAGCAGGAAATCAAAAGGAAAGTGAGGAGACATTTTGAATCGGAGGGCAGTGGGAACAGTCAGAGGGAGCCCTCCACCTCTCCCAGAGACCCCAGGAAATCAAGAGCCCACCCCAGAATAAGTGGATGCGAAGATATCGAGGTCAGGAGGAAAGAAATGAAGCGGGAAAGGTAAGAACAATAACCAGAAGCTACGTGTTTCCATCAGGAAAGTTGATACCTGTCTACCCAGAGAGACCAGAAGCCAAGGGGAGATGACAGGAATTGTCAGCGTCAGAAATGAGACTCCGCAGAGACTCGGAGGCAGCGAGGGAACATTCTATACCCTTCTTAGCTACTAAATTCGGCAACTTGGGGGAAACGAGCAAATTTCTTGGAAGAGAAGGCATAAACTATGTGCCCAATAAAGAAGTAACCTAAATAGCTCCGCATCTGCAAAACGAAGGCCACGATTTAAAGACATTCCCAAGGAGCACCCCGGCGGTACGGTGCCGGCTGAATCCTACCACATAGTGAGAAAAAGTAAATAGAATCAATCTAGATAACACTTGCTAGAAAATGTCGAAATGAAAAATAAGCGACTCTTTGAAGCTCTGAGACTAGTATTACCCTGACTATGAGAAACAGCCAAAGAATTGGGTGTGTGCCTCACGCTTATAATCCCAGCTACTCCGGAAGTGGGGATTGGGAGGTTCATGGTTCCGAGCCAGCTGGAGCACAAAGGTCATGAGAACCTATCTCAATTAGTTATTTTATTTTATTTGTTGCCAGTCCTGGGGCTTGAACTCAGGGCCTGGGCACTGTCCCTGAGCTTCTTTCTGCTCAAGGCTAGCACTCGAGCCATAGCTCCACTTCTGGCTTTTTCTGGTAATGTGATGCTGAGGCATCGAGCCCGGGGCTTCGTGCATGCCGGGCGGGCGCTCTGCCCACGAGGCCACATCCTCCCCCCTCCCCATCTTAATTCATAGAAAGCTTGCCACGGTGGTGCTTGTCTGTCACCCCAGCTACGCCGGAAGTGTAAGAAGGAGGTTCACAGTCCACCCCAGCAGGCTCAGCGGGAGACCCCACCCCGTGCTTGCACAGACCTTTCCCCAAGGCAGGGGGGTCCCTGCAATGGGGTGGAACGGAATGAACGCTTGATACCTGCCATGGAGCAGGATCATAAAACAAGACTGGCCAGACTCCCTGCCCCCCCCCCAACCCCCAGTATAACCAGAAGCCACCAAAGGGCACAGGAAAGGGGGGGCACTGGCTGTGCTCTTTCTTCCTCCCTCTGGTTACCGAGTCCTCCAGCTTCTAGACAGCGCTGTGAACCTAGGAAACCTGGGCAGAGCGTGTGGAGAAGACAGACCGCAACGTGGGGCGTAGCAAACCCCCCACCCCGAGAATCCATCGGGTGCTCTTTGGGGAGACCCCACGAATTTCATCAACACAGAAAACAACAACAACAACAAACAACAAAAGCCTCTCATCCATAAAGAAGCCCCGGGGATAAAGGAGGTAGCGGCAGCTCCAAGAGGAGGAAATGCCACTCCTACTTCAGGCTGGAAACAAGGAGCAAGTGCTGGGCCACCTCAGCTGTGATGAGAAAGCCGTGGGGCTCTTGTCCCCACCAGATTATTAATTAAACCTAAATGAATTTGCTGCCGCTCTGTGCGAGAGTCCAGGGAAGCCCAGACTCACTCCTCTGTGCCAGATTAAAGCTGCCTGTGCCCGACTGCCTGACCATTCTAGATGGATCTAGATACGTCTAGACTGTGCTGTACCTGTTTTTGTACATCGGCGAGATAATTCGCCCTGGAGGTAGCCGAGGGTCTGCAGCTGCAGACTCGGACGGCCGTCGGCGAAGAGCTGCGTGCGTGCGTGCGTGTGCGCGCCAGTGCCTAATTACCTCTCTCCATTATCTCGAAGTCATTGTCCAGAGGGGCTTCTGAGTGCGCAGCTGGGCTGTGCGGCGGTCGTCTCCTCGGGCCGGGTCGGCGTGAGGGGCGGGCCGCGGGCGCGCACCTGGCCGGCCTTCCCCACGCTTTGAAGAACACTCCAACTATCTTCTCTTCAAAGGTTAAAATAGAACTAAGTTGTAAAACCATCTGGGGCTAATAAAGAACCTTAATCTCTTTTTTTGTAGTCTTTTTTTATGGTAATTTATTCTAAATTAGTCTACTGCATGTTTGGGGTAATTTATTCATTGCTATTTAATTTCCTGAAGGGTTTCAACTGTGTTGCCAATTAGAAGCAACTAATTATTTTCTGCTAGCAATGTGGTATTCTCGGTCATCTCCCCGAGCCCCTGCATGCCTGAGCTTTTTTTTTTTTTTTTTTTTTTTTAATCATTTTGTCCCTTTTTTCCTTTGTTGAGCTCCCAGGAGATTTATCTACTGTGTTTCATTTATCATTTTATTGTAGTTTCAGAAAATTACCTTCGTGCTATTTTTGTTTCCTATCTAGTCGGGTTGGCCTTTTATATCTATTAATTCCATCATTCCGGTCATCTTTATTCATTTATTTTCCTTTTAAACTTAATGAAGAGTGACGCCTAGTTTGTTTATTTAATATGTTTCCATCAAGAGGCATTTGCAATGCTATAAATTTTCCCCGGATTATAGCTTTAGCTGTGTCATAGGCGATCTTAGTATGAAATATGTCCTGCTTCATTGCTTTTTCCTTTTTTTTTTTTTGATAGTTTTTACTTTGTATTTTGATTTTTTGCTTTAATCTGAAAGTTCTTTTAAGCAATGTTTGCTTAATTTTTAAGCCATAAATTTTTATTACTGTTATTTATTTCTAACGTAATAGTCTTACAGTAAAAGGATGTAGCCGGTGAAATCTCCTTTCCCCGCCCCCCCCCCAAGATTTCCTTTGTGTCCAAGTTCAAAAAAAAAGTATAATTTTTTTTTAAAACAATTTGTGCCTTGGACTGTGGAATATTTCATCTCCTCTCTTAGCAGGACACATTGTTTTATTTTAGGCACCGACAGACACAATGGATGGAGAGTTAGATCACACTTCTCTCCATATGTATTTACTTATTTATCACGTTATTCAGATCTGTTCCCCTCTTCCCCGCTGCCAGTCGGACACGTCTGCCAATTCCGAGGCTGGAAGATGAAATCATTGCTTCAGAGCCGCGGCCGGGGGAGTGGGGCGCACTCCCGGCCCCTCGGGGCCCCGCGCCAGCCCTGCCCCGCTCCCCGTGACACCGGGGCCTCCCCTAAGACCCCCCGACCCCCCAGCTCGCCCCCAGGACCCAGCCCGCGGCCCTGCCCTCCGCCGGCGCCCCCCCGCCCCCCCGGCCGGCGTGGGGTTGGGATCGGCCTCTGCGCACCCGGGGCGGCGCTGCCCTGTTTGGCTGGGCTCCCTCCCCCCCCCCCCCCGCGTGCTGATAAAGCACGCTCGCTCCCTCACATTTTGCCTACTGCTCGGATAATAGGAACCCGATGTGTCGCACGCCAGCCCGCGGGCTCGGGGGGCGGGGGGCACCTATGGAAACTCCCCGGGGACGGCGGCCGCGGCGCCCCCGCTCTCCCCGCCGGGTGAGGCCGGCTGCGGTCCTCCCGCTCCCCACCCGAGATCCGCTCCCCACCCCCCCCCGGCGCTGTGCACACACACACGGTGATCTGGGGGCCGTTTGCCTTCCTTTCTCACGTTGGGGCTGGGATTTGAACTCTGAGCCTGGCCCCGCGGGGACCCCCCTCCGGGTGGAGGCCCGCCCTACGTCCTTTTGCTGGACGTTAGTGACTGGCCAGCGTCCCGTGCTTCCGGCCCGGCCGCACGCCGTTCCCCTTCCGCCTGTGACTCCCGCGTGGATGGGGCGAGGGAGGGAGCCGCCGCGTGGGGCGAGTTGCTTGAGATGCGCCACGTGGGTCTTCTTCGTGGAGGCAGGGTCTCCCATTCTTGTCCAGGCCCTGCCTGGAACCTGACTCTTCCTACCTCTGCCGCTTGCGCCTGCCCGCGGGCGCAGGTCCTTCCATCCCCCCGTCGTGGCTTCCGGGCCGCGTGGGGTCGCCTCTCCCGAGGCCGGGTCTCCCCGGCTTCGTCACGAGGCAGCGGGGGCCCCGGCTTCCGTGGGCCCTCGCGGGGACGTGGCTGCGTGGTTCCGGCTTGGGGGGGCCGGTTGCCCCCCTGGAGGGCTGCGTGGCCCGGCGTCCCCGCGGCGGGCTCCCCTCCCCCGGCCCCCCCCCCCATTGGCAGAACGCTTTTGGGCTTCTGCACGGGGCTTGCCAAGTGGGGCAGGGTTGCGCTGCCTGGAGCCGTTGACATTTGGCAGCAGATCACTGGGGAGGGAGGGGGAGAGAGGGAGGGGAGGAAGGGAGGGAAGGCGGGGTGCGGTGGACCCGACCCGGACGGCGGGCAGCATCCGGGGCAGAGGTGCCGGCGGCAGCGCCCCCCGGGAGGGATGGCCCACCGCGGGCGGGGCCGGGGACGCGAGCCCCCTGCCCTAGACGTGGTGATTTCATCCTTCCTTCCTTCCCCTCCCTCCCTCCCTCCTTCTTTCTCTCCAGTAGCAGGGTTTGAACTCAGCACCTCACGCCTGCTTGGCTTGCTCAGCCGTCACTCTCCCGTGTGAACCACGCCTCCGGGCCTGCTTTGCGCTAGGTATTTTGGACACCTTCCTTCCCTGGCTGGCCTCAAACGGGGATCCTCAGGCCTCAGCCTCCTGAGCAGCTGGGGTGACAGGCGTGAGGTTCCGGGTCTGGCTCGTCACGTGGTTGCCTAAAGGTGCCGGCGTGACCTCGATCTCGCTGCCCAGCGAGGCCCAGGCCTTCCGGAGCCCCACGGCCGCAGGGCCGGGGAGTCCTTGCTCGTCCCGCGGGCGGAGGCAGGGCAGGCTCGGCGGGGCCGGGAGCCGGGGCCCCGCACGCTCGGCGAGTCTGCACAGAGGCGCTGGGGCGCTCTTGTCTCCCGCGCTTCCGTCTGGGCCGCGTCTTCCCGGCGGGGCCGCGTCGTCATTCGGAGCCTGCAGTGTCCCCGGCCCCTCTGGGGTGCTGTGCTTTTGAACACTCAGCGGAAGCCCCCTCTGCTTTCCTACTGAACGCTTAGGATACTTGAACTCGCGCCCGACAAGCATCATTGACTCTAAGTTGGGACGCGTTGTGAACTCACGTCCATCGTACAAGACGCGTTTCCACACACGGAGGCAAGGCGTCCTGGTGGGGTCCACACCCTCTCCCCCGCTCTACACACGTTCCCCGAGCCGGGCCCCGGGGCTCACGCCTGTCACCCCAGCCACTCAGGAGGCTGCGAACTGAGGATCCGAGTTCGAAGCCAGCCCAGGCAGGAAAGGCTGCGCGACTCCCAAAAAGCTGGAAGTGGAGCTGTGACTTAAGAGCACCAGCCTTGAGTGAAAAGGGCTGGGGACAGCAGCCAGGCTTTGAGTTCAAGCCCTAGGACCGGCGCACGCGCGCGCACACACACACACACACACACAGATCTCCTGGCTCTCGTGGCAGGAGCGTGTGAGCTTTTGGCCACATGCAGCCCCTCCGGCCTCCCCTCCTGCCCTTTCCCCCTGCTGGGGCCCGTTCACCCACGGAGCTCGCTGTACTTTGTTCTCATTCTTTTTCACACACTAGATTCCGCAACGAGACAGTGGGATTGACTCTCCCCCTCTGGCTACGTTGCTTAACCCGATCGATCGTCTACAGTTTCGCCCATTTTCTTGCAAATGATGTGATCCCACTTTGCTTTATGGCAGACTAATATTCCATGGCGCAGTTGCACAGGAGGAGCGCGTTTTATCAGGGCACAGCCGGGCTGATGGCGTGGTGTGGCCGGGGGAGTCGGCCGGGCTACGTCCCCCCCCCCACGCCCCTCCAGGCCCCGGGGTGGTCGCTCCTCCCTCCAGGCCCGCAGGGCGCGGCTCCGCCCGCACCCCCCCCCCCACCACGCGTTGTTTGTGTTCCCGACGGATGCGGCCCCCGAGCCGGGGCTGCGCTTCCTCTGCGAATGCGGAGCCTCCTCCCTGAGTTTACGGGCCATCTGCGCTTCCTATTTTGAAAACAGTCACCCTGCCCGCCCTTGGACGGGATTTGCTTGGGCTTCGGGGCTCTTCGCGTCCTCCGGCTAGCGCTGTCTTGCGGAAGAGTGGCCGGCAGAGGTCTCGCGCCGTGCCGGGGCTGCACCGCCTCCCTCGGGCGCAGAGCTGCGTGGGGTGACGCTCTCCGTCCCCCCGCCTCTGCCTCCTGAGAGCCGGGACTGCGGGCGGGAGCCAACACGCCTGGGTCTGGGTACTTCTTGGGCTCCCCGCGTGGGGGGGGGAGCGAGTTTTTCTGGCTGGGAGATGCTTGGTTGACATGTTGTTTTTAGCCGGAGTGCTTTAAAGATGTTATCTTACTGCTTTATGGGTTTCATTGTTTCTCTTGCAGAAGGAGCTCCACCAGCCCTGAGAGGGGGGGGAGGGGGGGCCCGGGGGTCCCCCCGGAGCCCCGCATGGCCTCACTTCCCGTCCTCCTCTGCAGCGGGGGCCGTGCATAAATAGTTCTGTGTTCCACGCTGAACAATTAAAAGAGCAAGACAGAACATTGGCGAGAATCTCCTTGACCTGAACAATGTGGGCCCTGTTGAAGCGTCTGCCGCTCTCCGGTGCCGCGCGCTCCTGGCAGGGCTTCCCCCTCTGCGTTTTGGGGCTCCCCCGTTAGCTGCCTGTATTAAATGTATTTCTTCATGTATTTCATTGGTATTTGTTTCTCCATTGTGAATCGAACCTTTTATCGTGATCAAGTGGTTTCCAGCGGCATCATGGGTTTCCAGTCCTGCTTGTCTGATTTTAGTAGATTCACTCCGGCTGTGTGTGTGTGTGTGTGTGTGTGTGTGTGTACTGAGACTTGGGTCTTGAACTCAGGGCCTAGGCACTGCCCCTTAGCTATTGTGTTCCAGCTGGCACTCTACCCCTGAGCACCGAGCCCCGGCTCCGCCCTTGCTGGTCGGTTTGAGACGGGAGTCTGGGCTTTGTCTGCCGGGGCTGGATCGGAACCGGGCTCTCGGAGCTCAGCGCCCCGCATCGCTAGCTTTCGGGTGGACCGCGGGCGCCTTGCACACCCCAGCTTCCCCACGCCGGCCCGCTCACCATCCATTCGCCCATCGAGTCACGTGCCCGCGTGCTGGGGCCCGAGGGCGGGGGCGGGGGGGGGGCTCAGCGGCGCTCCGCCAGCCCAGGCCCTGACCCCTCCGACGCCCCAGAGTCTCCGTGGAGGCGGTGGGGTCGCCTCTGCCCCCGGGCTGCGCGGGACCTCGCGCGTGTGCGGCACGGCTGCGGGGCCGCGTCGCTGCGTCCGCGCCCCGGGAAGGGTGCCTGCTGGGTCCCCCGCCGTCCCTCGGCACCTGTGCTCGAACCCGCAGGCTCGCCCCGCGCCCCCCCGTTCGCTGCGTGGGCCTGGGCGCGGGGCTTTGGGCCAGGCGGCTGCGCGTTGTACCTGCGGCCCGCCCTTCCTCCGGCGCCCCCGCAGCCCGCCCGCCCGCCCGCCCGCCCGTGCTTATTAGCTTGCTTTCATCCTTTCAAAGGCTTTTGTGTGGGTCTTCTGAGCAGGTTGGGGAGCCTGGCGTGGAGCCCCCTCCTGGGGAGCCGGGCCGGCTCTCGGGGGCCCCTTTCTCCTCAAGGCCGCCCCCCCCCCGGTCCTGTGCATTCATTCAGCCCTTTATTTTGTAGTGAACGTGGACGGTAGGAGCGGCGCCCCGTTCCCGGGCTCCCCCGAGGGGTCCCGCCCGGCGCCCCGCGCGGCCGCTAATGGCTCTGCCCCTTCGCTCTCTTTAAGTCCCCGTCTTTGTTCCTTAAGCCCGGCTTTCTCGGCGTCGCCCCGGCTCGCCAGGCCGGCCGGTCAGCCCTCCTTTAGTCAGAGGCTTTTTGTCTACATAACTGGGTCTGGGGAGCGGGCCGCCCTTCCCCGAGAGGCTTTTACAGCTCTGCCCTTTGTTTCTGTGTGCGCTTGCACAATGCGTCCGTCACCCAGGGCGAAGCAGATAAGGGGATGTCTGCCGTGCCTTCGGAGCACGCGCAGCCTTCCCTAGCTCTGAGGATTCCTTGGGAACCGTCTGCGGCCCGCGGGGTCAGGCCGCCGTGACCCGCCCCGGCCCGCCGACGCCTCCCGGCCCACCTGGGGCTCGGGCGGGGGGGGGGGGGTGTGCGGGGAAGGCGTCCAGAGAGGCGCTGGGGGCTCCCCGGGGCCCGGGCTGCTCTTGAACGCGTGGCTTCCCTGAGGACATCTCCGAGGCGCGCGCCCCTCCTCCCGGAGCGCTCGCAGGAAACGCTGACATCATTCCGGAAGCCCGAGGACCAGGCCTTCCTGCCTGCCCATTGTCACCCCGCACACCCGCTCCCTCCCACAGCGGCAGGAGAATTCGCGTGGGGGCTCACCCACCTCCCCCCCCCCCCGGGGGGGCCCCGCCCGGCCGCGCACCGGCACGCCCTCGCGATGGGTGGCGGGGCGTCCCCTCGTCTTTGGGGTGCTTGCGTGGTGTCCCCGGGGCCCCAGGCGCTCGTCCCTCGAGCTTCCGCGGCGTCCAGAGGTGAGCCGCGCCGCCGGCCCGCAGCGCCCTCCCTCTCTCTGCAGAACTTCCTTCCTGGATCCTTCGCGCGTGGATTTGCACCATTCGTGCGTGCGTGCGTGCACGCGTGCGCGTTGACCGTGCGTGCCTCCGGCGGCTTCACCAACTCCGGCGTGTGCGCTGGACGCGTGTGCGTGTAGAGGGTCGCGTGACCTGTGCGGGTGGTTCTGCTGCCTTGTGAACCTCATCATGGCACCCACGCCTGGAGCCCAGCGCCCGAGGCGCGAGAGCGCGCGTGTTCTCGCCTTCGGCCTCGGCCCGGGGCCCGCTCCCAGTCTCTGATCAGGAAGTGTCAGTTCAGGTCTTTGCTCGTTTCCTTTCTTGCCTCTTTGTGGTACAGGGGATGCGGGGCCTTGCCCTCACGAGGCAGGAGCTCGTCCCCGGGAGCCATGCCCCTGGCTCTTTTGCTTTGGGCTCTTCTTTCTGGATAGGGTCGGTGCTTCTTGCCCGAAGCTCACCTGGGACCGTGATCCTCCTATACAGCTGAGATTACAACTGTGCTCTACTACAACCACCTTCTTCGTTGATAGGGGGTCTTGCTAGCTGTTTTCCCTCAGGGGGCCTCAAACCATAACCCTCCTGGTGTCTGCCTTGTGATTCACTGGGATCCTAAGGTTCTTGATGTTTTGGAAGTTGCTTTCAATTCTTAATATATCCCGACATCGCTGAATTTTGTCCAATTCCTGCCCTCCATGCATTGCAATAACCACATAGGTTTTTACCCGATCGCGTCAGGCAAGCGTCCGGGTGGCCACTGACGCCAGACTTCCGCCGCTGTGGCGTGAGATGGAGCCACCTCCACAGAAGCTGTCGTCGGCGTTCAGAGCGTTTCTCGGCCAGGGCCACGTGGCGTGGCCCCCCCCTCCGGTGACACCACGAGTTCCCAGCCCCGGCGTGTGTGACGAGGCCGCAGGGCCCCCCCCCCGTGTCCCCGGCGGTGTCCCCGGGTGGCCACGGGGGGGCCCTCTCTTGGGGGGCCGAGTCCATCCACGCCTGGGTTTCCCCGCATGCCGGCGTCTGTCTGACGGACTGTCACCCAGCGTCGCTTGGCCACGTGTCGGGGTAGCGCCGGCTCCCGGAGCGCCTCGCGGTCCCTAGATGTTTGAGGTGACCCCGAGAAGCCACGCCTCCTCCCCCGGAAGGCTCGGGCCCTAGGCTCAGGTCCGTTCCTGACTTGGGTGTCTTCGACTTCTTTGTTTCTGGTGCTTTGGGGTTTTCAGCCCGGGGCTTTGTGCTGGAGGGGCGGGCACCCCCTGCCGAGCCAGGCCCCCCTCCCTTTCATCCGGCCGGTCCCGGAGCCGGCCTCGAGCACTGCGCTCCCGCTCCGCCGGTGTGAACACGCACTCGCGTGAACACGCACTCGCGGCTCTCCGCCCGCACGCGGATTCTTTCACGCCTTCTGCCGGGTCTGGGCTTCTCGGTTCTGGCTTTTCAGGTATGGAAGAGTGTCAGCTTGGTCTTCCCGTCTCACGGGCGTCTCTGCCGTTTCCCCTCCGAGCCCTTCCGCTGCCTCCCATAGCGTTGGCTGAGTTTGAACCCCTTTGAGAATACCTTCGGTTGCCCCTCGGGGGACCTCCCCTCACTCAAGAGTTACAGAGCTTGTGTGTAAGTTTCCCTAGCTCTTCTCTGGTTATTCACTTCTGGCTTCATTCTGGTGCAGTTGGAGGCGTTTGTATGATTCCCATCTTTTCGAATCCATTAAAGCGAGGTATCAGTGGCCTCGGCCAAAATCCAAGTCGGGAGGCTGAGATCTGAAGGATCCCGGTTCAGAGCCAGCCTGGACAGGAAGGTCTGCGAGAATTTGTATCTCCAAATAACCACCAAAAAGCTAGCAGTGGCTCATGTGGTAGTGCGCTAGCTTTGAGCACAAAGCTCAGGAACAGCGCCCAGGCCCCGAGTTCAAGTGCCCAGACCAGCACAAATGCAAAGACGAAACAAAGTATTTCGCAATGCTTTCACGGATTGACAGTCAGTCGCTCCCGGAGACCACCCCATGCACATCAGAGAAGATGGTGTGTTCTCTCCTTTTCACGCCTATGTACACTGCTGGGCCTTATAGCAACCCTTCCTCCACGTCATCACTGACCCTCCGATTGTTGTACCCAGTATTCTGTTGCTCTACCGTTTCTCTTTTTTAAATGAAAACCCATTGTGCGTGCTTAAGATGCGCGTGCTGCGATCTAGGAGGCAGAATGGTGGCTACAGTGGACCCAGTGAATACATCTCTCGCCACAGTTACCTATGGCATCGGAGAGCTGGAACAGCCGCGCGCGCGTCGGGTAGCTAAACTGCTGAGAACGAACGGGTCGAGTGTGGCGGTGCATGCCTGTAATCCCAGCACGAGGGCGGCAGAGGCGGGAGGAATCCAAGCACAGGGTCAGCTGGGGCTCGGGGGGGGGGGGGGACCCCTGACCCAGACACCACACAGCTGATGCCTGACTCCAGGCCTTGTGAGCAGCCCGGGGCTCCAGGCAGCTCTGAGCTGCCTATCTGGGGCTTCCCGGGGCGCCGCGCCCCAGCGTCCCAGCCGATAGCACAGCGCGCTGACGACTCCGCTCCGCGATGTCCCCGGCTCACCTCCGCCCGGAACGGCTTCGTCCATTGGGGGGGGGGGGGGGTTCTGCGCGGTGGCCCGTGGATTTCAGGGCTGTGGTTTTTTTCTGGGATGCTGTGGTTTGGGCAGGTGGTGCGTCGAGTCTGTGGGGGGGGCGGGTGGGGGGGGGCGCGTGGACGCGTTTCACGGCGCGGCCTCCCGCGTCCCCCGCGCCCTGTCGCCTGATGTCACTCGTGCCATCTTCCCCCGAGACCGGCGGTCGGTGGGGTTCTTCACGTCCGCGTCTTCCACAGGTGTCGTGGATAAGCTCAGACCTGCGTGGACTTGGGACGTGATCGTAAGTGGCATTTGGGGCCCGAGCCCATGACACACGCTCTCTTAATTAACCACCGGGAGGGCAGCGGCGGTGGCGCCCCAGCCCTGGCGCGCAGCGCTGAGGAACAGCGCCAAGGCCCTGCGTCCGAGCTCCGGGGGCGGGGGTGTGTGTGGGGGGCACGTGTGTGTACACACACACACACACACTCACAATTCCTGTTTTCAGCATGACTTTCTCCCTCCTTCTGACTGCAGATGATTGACTTGCTGTCTTTTCTCTTTTTTAACGCAGGTGGGACATATCGCCCTGGAACTCTTAGGAGTCTCTGGGCAGTTGTCAGGCTGAGTTTCTTTTGTCCTTTCCCCAGAATCACGTTACGCTCGCTCTCTCTCTTTGTCGTGTGTTCTGTCCAGTAGTGGGCGTGTTAGGGAAGGCGCAGGTACTTTGCGCGGCTCTGTTTCTGCGTGGGGGCCCGTCAACGGCGGCTCCTCGGGCTCCGCGTTCTCCATGTTGGGGCTGCGACCATTGGTCTTTTGATGACTGGACATTTTCTCAGCAAGTAATGGCAGTCTTTTGCCTTCCCTGTTTTGATAAATCTTTACTTGTCATGCCATCTTCCTTCATTCCCTTTCAATCTAACCGGCTCCAGATTAAAATCCAGTTTCTTAGAGAAGAAGTGGATTTCGAATCCATTCGGCCCACTTTAATTTCCATAATGTAGCTCATTTACATTGAGGGGATTGATAAAGAAGAACTACTCATTGGCAAAATAGCTTACAAACTTGTTTGCTTCGTTGACTGGGGGCTGTATCGTATTCCTCATTTTTTCCGTGTGTGTGTGTGTGTGTGTGTGTGTGTGTGTGTGTGTGTGCACGCACTCACATGCTGGGCTTACCCTGAGGGCCTCAAGCTGTCATTCGGCTTTCTTACTCATGGCTAGTGCTCTGCCACTTGAGCCATGCCTCCAGCCTGGCATTTTCCTGGTGAATTGGAGGCAAGAATCTCGCAGGCTTTTCTGATCAGGCTGGCTTCGAACCTATGCCTTTGGTGTCTAACTCAACGCCAGCGGCGTGGGCGCGGGACCATCCGCGCACCGCTCTGCTTCCGTGAGCAGCCCCGGGGCGGCTGCGGTCTCGGTCCCCGCAGGGCCCGGGCGGGGGAGCCACCTGCGTTTGCTCCGCACGCGGTGGGGTCGGCGCTGGAGATTCTGGCCGTGCAGAGTGTGCACAGGGCGGTCACTCTGCTGTCTAGGCCAGCAGCGCGTCCGTGGACTCACTCATGCGATGGGAATCCCGCGCCCCCGCGGCGGTTTGGCTTCTTGTTTCTCACATTCTTCCTATCCTTTGCATAACGCACCTTCTCGGCATTGTTTCCCTCGTATTTCCTCCCGGCCTGTGCTCGGACTTCTCTTTTGCTCGATACTGTGTTTGGCAGCTCAAAAACATTGTTTTGAATGAAGCACAGCTCCTCACGTTCTTGCACACGCAGGCCTTCAGCGTCGCGTGGAAAAGCCACCAGAGAAAGGAGCACTGAAAAGTCCTTGCGACCGTTCTCGTCATCTTCTGAGGGCCTGGTTCAGTTTTATTTTCCATGGACGATTGAATTTACCGTCTCAAGCACTGTTACGGTTTTGTGGTGGCGGCTGAAATCGCCCTTGTCACCTGGCTCCATAACTTGTCATCTGACATGATGAAATTGCTTATGAAATGACGATTCTCCAGCCCCGCCCCTCCCCCCCCCCCCCCCGCACGGGAAACTAGCATCCTACTTGTTGTGCTTGTGACAAAGTGCTTTGTAGAAACAGGCTCACTGGTTCACAACAAGCCTGTGGGCCTTCGAACGCCCCGGGCTTCGTCCCTGTTGCAGCCCGGGTGAGAATGTTCTCCTGCCTGACATGCCCGATAGCACCCGCTAATCCCGGGGTGCAGGGGGCGAGTTCACGGGGTGGCATTCCCACATGTGTGCCTCGTGCGCGTCAGCCACGTCCCCTTCCCACCACGAGTGACAGGCCCGGGGACCCCCCCCCCGCTTCCACCACGGCTGGGGGGGGCGCTGTGCCCGCCCCACTTCACTTCCCCCGAGCCCTGTCGCCGTCCGCGTGCTGCAGGTGAGAGGATTCCACTCCTGTCCGTGTCCGTCGTGTTCCACTGGGGTCCACGCCATGGGCTGTCGGGACGGCTCTGCTGTTCTCAGCTCACCCCCTTCTGATCCCCACCATGAGTTCAGGCGGGACCGTGCATAGCTCTGCCTACTGGGTTGAGGACCCTTTCTTCTAGGCTCCGTGATGACGATACTAACGTAGAATCCGTTGTGCATCATGCCTGGGCCCTGTCTCTTCATTCCTCCACTGCAGGTAGAGCCAGAGGGGCCCTGGGCTGGCTTTGAACTGCCCTCCCTTAGATCTCAGCCTGCTGAGCTGCTAGGATCGCAGATAGGAGCCACTAGCTCCAGGCAAGACTTTGCATTTTTCCTTTGTCCTCGCGGGCATTGGCAGTTATTCGGGGCTGTTGAAAATATTTCTTTTGATTTTGTTTTTGCTGGCGCTGCTCTCACGATCCCCCTGCCTCCGCTTCCCGAGTTCCTCGGGGGAATCGCTCAACGTTACCGTGGGGATTTCGTGCCTCAATAAAAGCCACTGTGGCCGAGGCGGGAGGCCATGGCGGCGTCCTGCGGCGGGGCACGCCGAGGGTGCCGAGCGGGGTTTTGTGGTTTTGTTCCGATCCGTTTGTATTTCTTCTGTCTTCAACTCATTTGCCAAGTTGTAGCTGTAGCTGTAGTTGTTACCTTCTCGTGTTTAAGCCTCCATTTCTGGATCTGG
Source organism: Perognathus longimembris pacificus (assembly GCF_023159225.1). Lineage (NCBI taxonomy): Eukaryota > Metazoa > Chordata > Mammalia > Rodentia > Heteromyidae > Perognathus > Perognathus longimembris. The sequence goes on along the minus strand of NC_063173.1, from coordinate 62,095,399 downwards.
CCCTCAGGCAGGTGAAGAGCTAGCCAACGGCGTCTCCCTTATTTTTTGAGACATGGCATGCTCGTTTTCGCCTCATTCTTCAGGTTCTCCTTGGACTCGGAGGACGGTTTTCTTCGGGGTGCCGACGTGTTTCTACATACCCCCACTCGCCTGGCCTTGCTTTCGCGTCCCACGCGCGGGAAGTTGCGTTCAGAAAGTCATGGCCTCGACCCGTAGTCACTGAGTTCCGCACGGACCCCCAGTCCGGCGGCCGTGGAGTCGCGCGGTGTGTTTTGCTGGGCGTGCGTGTTCCTCTTTCCCGTCCGGATGCGCGTTTGCCCTCAGCGGCCCTCGCCTCCCACCGTTCATCTGGAAGGACGCCTCCCCTTCCCGGCGTGTAGAATCAACTCAGCAGAAGTGACATGGGTTCCTCCTCAGACATTAGGGGACAGTCGGCCGGGACGCCCCCTAGCATGGGGCTCCTGGTGGTTGTTGGAGACTCGTTTTAATTCCGTGTAAAGCACCTGACTCGTCTGCTGTATTCACGACCCCTGTCAGTGCACGTTAAAGGGGCTCCAGTGTGACACTCCTGCACTCTGCTGCTGCGTGTGTGTGTGTGTGTGTGTGTGTTGTGTGTTGTGTGTTGATTGTCCCAGCGCCACCACCACCGCACACTGGCCTCCGGGCTCCCTTCCTTTCCCCCATCCCTCTTTCATGCTGGTCCCTTGTTCCAATCCTGCTTGTACCCAGAAGAAGGCGACACTTGCCCTTTCAAAACCTGCGTTCATTGCCAAACAGGATGCTCTGCACTTCCGTCTCTTACGGCAAAAGATCTTGTTCATCTTCATGGCTGAGTAATATTCCGCCGCACATGTGTTTCCTTTGTGCTTTATTCTTATCCTCCTATCTTTATCATTCCTCTGTTCGCAGCGACTCGGCTGCCTCCATTACTTGGCCGTTGTGGCTGGTACCGAACTGAACAAGGGGACCAGGCTGAATTCCTTCAGATAAGTGGGCTGGGTAACAGAACGGATTCATCTCCAAGGCTCATCTCTCCTGCAGGAGTCGCTGCCACACAAGACCCCCACACCGCATTTGAGGGGTGCACGTTCTGGGTCGGCGGGGCCTGGCGGCTGCCCCAGAGGCCACCTTGCGCTCCGTGGCTTCTGCCCCCTATGATCTGTATCCGACATTTCCCTGCCTTCCCCTCGTCAGTTCATGATTCTCAGCTGCCGTGTCCCTGGGGGCGGGGAGTCCTGACCTTCTCCACTCTCCACAGTTCTGTCCTGGGGTACCCGGAAACTGCTCACGAGTCACCTAGAGGGATCTGGCTGCCCACCACCTTACACCGGGGGGGTCCTCAGCTAGTTCCCTCACTCCGTAGAGGTGGGCTCCTCCCGGCCAGTCAGCTGCCATGCGTGTTCCCGAGGGGCCGGTCCCCCCATCTCTACGGCCCGCTTCGGGCCTTTCCCTTCCCACGCGGCAGGTCTGACTGAACCCTCTTACTTCATTCTGACAGATATTATTTTATACGATCGGATGCGCATACGCATTGCACTAAAGTATTTTAGCTTCTGCCTAATTTATTTCTGTGATGACGTCTGTTGGGTCTGAATTTTCTTCTAAAGGCTTGAGATGCATCTTCAGGGGACTGACTTGAAGTCTTTCTTCCCCTCCCTTTTCCTCCTCCCGCTGGGGGCACTTCAAGCCAGAAACGTAACCTATTTTTATTACGTTGTCCTGCGTATAGTTTTGCTATATTTGAATTCTGAGGGAAAATTTACATTCCTTGGGCTTATGACTCCTTGTTCGGAGAGAGCTGTTCGGTATTCACAGAGTAGTATAATTTGTAAACTTTATCCTGTTGCTCACTTCCAGTTTTATTCCATTGTCGTCAAAATCGATGCAGTAAATTATTTCGTGATATAATTTTTTATTTTATTGATTTTTCAAGGCATTTGGTTTAAACAAAGAAAAAGTCTGTTCTCGGTGGGCAGATGCTGTCTTGCTTGAGCCGTGCTTCCAGGCCTTTCTTGCTCTTGTGATATTCGAGGTAGGGTGTCACTGGATTGCCCCTGGGCCGGCCTGCCCCGCGACCGTCCTGCACCTCCCGTGGTAGCTGGCGCGGCGGCCCCCTCACGCCGGCTTTTTGGGGTTGGAATGAGGTTTTCTCTTTGTCCAGGCTGACCGAGAATCCCAATCCTCCCGATGGCACACCTGCACACAGCAAGGCCGGGCACGGGCCCTGTGCCCGGCCGCGGGGCGACCGGGGTCCTGTGAACGCCGGGCCTGCCTCGGACTCCGCCTCTTGAGTGGCTAGGACTGGAGACGTGGCCCACGGTGGGTGGAAATCCTCACACGGGAAGAACTGCTGCTGTCGCTCGGATGGGGCTCGGGCCCGAGCCCGCAGCCCTGCTCACACCGGGCGCGTGCGACGTGGCGGAGGCACGTCGGCGGTGCAAAGCTTGTGCCGGCTGTTACACACGGATGAAAGGTGCCCCACGTAGGTCATGTCCTCAACCTTTGCTTGCAGATTATTTTTCACAGAGTATGTGTTTTTGCAAAGGATGGCCAGACAGCAATCTTCCCACCTCTGCCTTCTAAGCCAGGACGGCTGGTGTACGCGACCACGGCCTGCTTTGTTTGGGAGATACGGTCTAACTTATGGCAGCTGCAGACCAATCCTCCCATTTCCACCTCTTGATAGCCAGGATAAACATGTGTAAAAATCACCACCCTCAGCCCTTCTGATTCGCCGCTGTGTGTCCATGGCCAGTGGGATTTGCCATTCCGCAAGCTTTCTCGAGAGTAGCTATCTGTTTTACTTCTCCAGGCAGGATATCCTTAGTCATTATTTTTGCAAGGCTGGTGTGGAGGCCATGAATTCCCTCAAGTTTTGCCTGTCTTAGTCAGACTTTATTTCTGCTTCATTGTGAATAATCTTGCTGGACACCGTATTTGTTGGTTGCTTCAGGAGTTGGTGTCCCTCCTAACCTGTTGCATTTAAAGTGCCCTTTGTTTTTTCATTTTTTTTCTTTATTCTTGTTTTCTTTCCTTTGACCCTTACACTTGGTATAGCCTATTTCTGAGTATCTGTGGATTGATTTATCCATCCATCCATCCCTCCATCTGTCCGTCTGTGGTGGCACTCAGGTTTGAGCACGGGGCCATGTTCTTGCTAGGAAGGTACTCTACCACTTGAGCCGGGCCTTCAACCCTTTTTATTTTGAGTTATCTTTCTGGAGAGTATTGTGTTTATCCCCAGTACTGCCTAGACTAAGGTCCTCTGCACTGTTATTCCCAGCTGGCTGGGATTTATTGGTGGAGATATGGTAGTGAGAACTCTTCTCCCGTGTTGGCCTCGGACCCTGGTCCTCCTGGGGAATGCTTCCTGAGTAGTCAGGATTACAAGCATGAGCCAACACACCAAAGCTTCCATTCAGTTACTTGTCCGAATCTCTGTTTCTTTGATGAATCTCTTTCTTATTTTCCATAGTCTTTCTAATTTGATGTGTATGCATTTTCTGGTATCTTATGAAGCTTTTACAAACGGCTGTCTTTTTAAATGCTCAAGTTCTCGGTCTTGTTTCCTTCGGCTGTCTGGCTGGCTGTATGTTCTTTGGGGCGAAGGGTTATCTTGTGTGTTCATGGGAGACCGTGGATGTGTGCAGCACCCAGGGCTGCCAGCAGCCACGTGGAGGGCTTGCCGGGGCTCTCGCCCTTCAGACTGGCGGGAGGCCTCATTCACTGCCCTGTGGAGCAGGGTGATGCGTTCCGGGGTATTTTGTTTATTTCCTTGCCATTGTCCCAGCCTCTTAATATCACAACATTCCAGCCTTCCTCGGTGACTTCCAGTGTTTTCCCACAGTCTCTGACCTCCGAAGGACATTGGTGACATTGTGACATTGTTCTCTGCCAGGCGAGTGCTGAGCGGCCTCACTCGATCCTTTGTTGGGTCTCTTCCAGTATTTCCTGTAAGGCTCACTACCACTGTGTGCGAGACAGAGCCCACTCACACGCACGTGCAGATGCACACGTTTGGCCAGACCCATCACCTCCTCAAAGACACACGGACAGGTGGCGCCCCGGTTGTGGCTACTGGAAGGCTGCCGGGTTGATGTGCCCACAAACGTCTCCTTGCCACTGTGGACTCCGTTCTTACGCAGACAGAACTAGCGGTGAGGTGGCCAGATCACGTGATTATTCACTTTTCAATCTTGGAAGAGCTGACAAACAGTTTAGCCCAGGAGATGCACTGTTTTCCGCACTGTGCAAAGATTTCCATGGACCCACATCCTACCCATTTTTCTCTTAAAAATACACACACACACACACACACACACACACAGCATTATGTGTCTATTTATGAGGTGATATCTCACTATGAATTTTAACTTGTGTTTCCCTAGTGGCTAGTGATGTCAAACATGTATTCATGTGCATATTTCCCATTTCTACATCTTCTCAGGACAACTCTAAATCCTTTATCAGATATATGACTCGCATTAATTTTCCCTCTTCTATGGGTGGCTATTGCACCAACATTTCAAGTTTTTCCATGTTGTCCACACTTTCTTTTTTTTTCCCCTTGCACCTTCCCTTGGTAAAACTGAGAAGTCACTGTCACGAGACCAAAGGAGGGCACTCCTGGGTGAGGAGGGGGAGGGAGTCCCAAAGGAGCAATGTCTTTGGGAGGGCACAGAAATGGAGGGACAAAGGGCGAACAAATCCAGCAGCGGTCCTCACTGGACACTATGAAGACGAGCTATACAACTTGTGGGTGAGGATGGGAAGGAAAAGCTGGAGAGAGCAAGGGAAGTGGTGACTTTATCCAATAAGAAATGGATCCTGCACCTGCCGTGTGTCACTGTAACCCTCTGAATAGTGTATTAAAATCGAGACACGTCACTGCCAAGCCCAGTGATGCAAAGGGTCGCAGGTTCCATTCTCGCACGGGCACCTGACCTCCCTCCCGGCTGCCTCCACTTCTCGGTGTCGGGTGGCTCGGGTTCGGGGGGACATCACGTGGGCGGCGCAACGTACAGAGCGGTCGGCCCTCAGCCCTGGGTCAGACTCCCCAGCGTGTCTTCCTGCGCTGCCCACGGCGGGGGCTTCCCCGCGTGTTCACGGAAGCGCCGTGCAGTTCCGGTCACTGTGGCTTTGCGGCGAGCGTGCGGAGCAGGACGCCGGTCCTCGGCACCGGTCCTCGCGTCCACCGCCATTCTGCTCTTCCAGGCGCTGGCCCCCGGCATGAATGGGATTTTGTTTCTGCGGGTATTGTGGGATGCTCACTGGGCTTGTTTTGTGCATTGGCTTTGTGGGATTGCTTTGTGACAAGTGAATAATACTGTCTTCAAACCCATACACATGGGATTTAATTTCTTTCAATAATGGTTTGTAGCTTTCATTATGTGAATGTTTCCAAACCTTGGTTAATTAAATTTGTGAGTTCTTTGTTCTTGATACTCTTGGGGTTTTATTCAACAGCGATCCTGAGATAGAACTGACAACAATGTATGTATTCATGGTGTGTTTTCACATAATTGCAAAAAATCATTACCACTATGAAACTAATTGCCTCATCAGTCACTTCAGAGTTGTGTGTGTGTGTGTGTGTGTGTGAATACATCAGATATGTGTTTATCAAAATGTAAATTATTATCAACAACTGTCACAATGTTGGGCCTTAGGTGTCCAGACCTCATTCATTCCATTTGTCTGAACGGCCTCAGCCGCCGTCTCCCGCTTGCTCCCTGTGGAAACGCCACGCCGCAGCCAGCCCCATGCTGTGCTCGGCAGGGTTACTTTGATTGAATCATCCGCTATGTGTCTGGCTTCTTTCGCATGGCAAGTCCTCCCCGCTCATCCCCAGGGTCATCGAGTGCGTGCATGGATCAGGTGATATTTCATGTGACAAATATACGGCATCCACCGGTTCTCTCCATATCTTAAACATTGTGAAGAACAGTGTGATCAATAATAGAATATTGATTTCATTTTATGCCTATGTATGCCATGTTGACATTGGTTGAACACATTTTTGTTCTGCTTTTATATACTGAAGTGCCCTTAACGGTTGTACTCATTTCTCTTTGCCACCCCCTACCAATTCTCTCATCTGTGCACTCGCAACAATTGCTGCCACTTAACTTTCTAGTGTGAATAATCCTAGCAAGCACGAGTTGTTTCCGACTGTACTCAGCTGGCTCTTCGTGAGGACCACTGACATGGAAGACTGTTATATACACCTGTTGGCCAGTTGTATGTCCACTTGTGAAAATGCCTAGTATTGTCCTGAGCCCATTTTTTGAATTGGGCTGTTTTTGTTGCTTTTTGCTAGAGTGTCATGTGGCTCGCTTACATGTTTTACATAGGAACATTTCATCAGGCCTGTGGTTTGGAAATATTTTCTCCCTTGTATGTTTTGCCCTTTTGTGCAAGATCTTTTGATATAGATAGAGCCACTTACCTTCGCCTTAACAGATTTTGTGTTGGTTTCCTATGGGGTGCAATGTCTGGATGTGTCAGGGTCAGACTGAAAGTGCCTTCTTTTGAAGAGACAATCCTTTCCCCCGTGTGTATTCCTGTGTCAATGTATTTGCATTCCATGCCGTTGTTTGTTTCCATTCTGTCAATCAATGTATACTAGTACCATACAATTTTGATTATTGTAACTTTGTAATACCAGGAGGTGAAATGCCTCTAATTTTGTTCCTTCAAAAACACTAGCTATGCAGAGTCTTCTGTGACTTCAAACAAAGTTGAAGACTGTTTCCTGTCATTACGATAAATGGAATTCTAATACAGGTTTTCTTCTCCTGTGCATTGGTGTGGTTAGTGTATTGTATGTACATGGTGTGTGTGTGTGTGTGTGTGTGTGTGTGTGTGTGTGTGTGTGTGTGTGCAGTGCTAATCCTGGAGCTTGAAGGCAGGGCTTGCGCTCTGTCCACCACTTGATTTACAGCTCCACTTCCAACCTGGTGTGTGTGGCTCGTTGGAGAGAAAGAGTCCCAGGGATTTTGCCGCTCTGAGATGCTCAGCTCTCAGACTCCCGAATACCTAGAATCGCAGGTGTGATCCACCAGTTCCTGCCTAGTGTGGGCACTTGGACAGTGTTGATTCTTTTGACACAGTAAAGGATCTCTACCCATTTGTCTGTGCTCTCTTAAACTTTGTATCAATATTTACACCATTTAATGTTCAGATTGTTAAGTAGCTGAGGTCCATTTATTCTTAGATTTCATAAAACCCGGTCTCTTGTCGCTTATGCCTTTAGTGTCATATCCACGAAGTCACTGCCAAATTTAATGCTGTAAAGCCTTTCCTCTAGGTTTTCTTCTAAGAATTTTGAGGATTTAGGTCTTAAGGTTAGATTTTATAACCCTTTTGATTTCAATGTGTCCTAACTGTATTCTTTGAGGACTTGATAGCCGGTTTCCACTACCACCGTTGTTAAAGTCATTCTTTCCTCTACTCAATCAATGGTGGTGGCAGCCTTGTCCGACTCATTTGATGATGTATTTAGGGCAGTTGCTTCTATGTTGTGTTCATTTTGATGCTGTTTTCAGTGTGATTGTATTTTGGGGTAATTCATCATTAGTGTACACTAATGTACAGGGTACTTGTATATTGATATTGTGTGCCACACGTTACCTAACTCATTACTTTTCTATGGTGAAGCTGTAGCATTTCCCTGTAAGAACACGCCACTCACAAATAGATGTGATTTGTTCCCCTCTCTGGTTTGGATGCTTTACTTTTTTTCTGGAGTATTTCATCTAGCTAGGGCTTCCTGTGTCATATTGAATAGAAAAGGCAAGAATGGGGATTCTTGTCTTGGTTCTGATCTTTAAGAAAAAGCACCCCATTTCCCCTCCCTCAGTGTGATGTGAGTCACGTGCGTCTCCTAAATTCTTTGTCATGCTAATGCACATTCCTTCTATACCCAACCTTTTTAAAAATCCAACTTTTTCCACACCTGATCACATGGCTTTTTGAGTCTTTACATTCTTAGTGTACTGTGTCTCATTTGCTGATGATTGAATATATTGTATCATTTTCATAGGGGTAAAACATTCTGAATTCACCTTGCTAGCATTTTGAGGATCTGTGTATCTATAGTTACAATGCACAGACATTTGCCTGTAGACTTTTTATAGTGTAAAATGAATTTGGAAGTATTCCCTCTTTAACATGTTATGTCAGATTTGAGAATGGTATTCATTCTTTGTCATTCTGGTCTCCCTTTATTTTTATCTCTAACCTTCGTTGTTTCTTTGCATTTATCTCCTACCCCCCACCCAACATCGTCTAGTTCCTTAAGGTGGGAAGATATTTAACAACTTTCTCTTCTCTTCATGTTAGCATTACTTCTGCAGCACGCACTTTTGATTTATGGCATATTATATCCATTTTTGTTTACATCAGGATATATATTGATTTCCCTTGTGATGTCTTCTTTGTCATTGCTTCTTCATAGCAGGTTTAGTTTACACATCTTGGCTTCCTCTTGTAATATTTCTTTACTTTCAGGAAATTGTGCATTAAAAATGGAAATGACACGTCAATCTCCTCAAATGTGACAAGGCTTTCTCTGTGACCTAAAATGCTATCTGTTGTGGAGAGTGTTATGAATGCACTAGAAGTGTGCAGTGTTGCTGTGCACTGGGAATTTTTGGTCTGTTTCTTCAATTTGATGTAGGTGTAGCCGAGCAGTTTCCTATTTTCTATCCAGATGATCTACCTGTTGTTAAACATAAAATACTGAAGCCCTGCCATGATTTTTCCCTTTGGATCTGCAGTTTCCTTGTGTGTATGGTATTCCGACTATACATATATCTTTCCCCTTTGTGTTCATCTGCCCCTGCCCCCCCCACTAGTACCTGTGCCCTAGACAAGTCATGTTTCCACTTAATATTCTTTTCTGTGAAGGAAGACTGTGCTCAAGGGGGTTTCAGTGTGGTATCACATACGTCCTTCAGACTAATCGTGTGTGTGTGTGTGTGTGTGTAATATCTGTATATACACATACATCTGTGGTGCTGTATGTGTGTAAATATGCATATGTATACACATGGCGCTTCATTCTTCCAGTGAATAAATTGAAGAGCATGTGGGCTGTTGCTACAGCTTAGCTGTGATGCAAGTGCTTTATGAACATGGATATGCAGGTCTCTATTACGTTCTCTCCAGCAAATGACCAAGAGCAGCACTGCTGGACCGTGCAGCAGGTCTGTTTGTAGATTCTGAGGAACTTCCATACCGATCTCCACAGCGCTTGCAGTAGTGTTCAGTCGGCTGAATAGTGCATTAGGATCTGTTCCTCCCACGTCCTTGCCAAGATCTGGTGCTGTGTTCTTGATGGTGGATGGGCAGACTGCTGCAGTGGCACGGGATCTCAGGGTCATTGTGACTGCGGCTCTCCCAGGCAGGGATGCGGAGCGCTGCCTCATGTACGTATCGGCTGTTTGCCCTGCCTTGCAGAAGTGCCAATTCATCTCATTGGCTCACTTGTTAACTGGGTTATTGATTGTGTGTGTATATATCTCATTTTCAAGCCCTGTGTATTCTGGTTATCGGACCCTTCACAGATGTATAATTGCCAAAGATTTATTCCAGCTTCATATAGCTACACATCCACATTGTTGCATAGACTGATGGAGGTTTTCTCCATTAACTTACACAGTGTGGAAGGGTTAACCTGTGTGATATGGCAGTGTGAACTTGTATGCTGTGGCAGTGTAAACTCATACCGTGTGACAGTGTTAATTTGTACAGTGTGGCAAGTGTTTCTTCATACAGTGTGGAGTGGGAGTGTTAACTAATACAGCGTGGCAGTGTTTTCTCGTACAGCCATAGGAGTGTTTTCTCATACAGTGTGACCGTGTTGAGTCATAGTGTGGTAGTGTTAACTCTTACAGTGTGGCAGTGTTTACTCATTCAATGTGACAGTGTTGGGTCGTACAGTGTGGCAGTGTTAGCTCTTAGAGTGTGGTAGTGTAAACTTGTACAGTGTAACCATGTTAATGTACAGTGTGACCGTGTTAAGTTGTATGGCATGACAGTGTTAATTTGTACAGCATGGCAATGCTATACAGTGTAGCAATGCTAACTCTTACAGTGTGACACTGTTAATGCCATACATGGTGACAGTGTGAACTTGTACAGTGTGACGGTGCTAACTCATGCAGTGTGACAGTATTAATGTGGTACATTGTGACAGTGTTAACTCCTATAGCATGGCAATGTTAATTTGTACAGTATGGCAGTGTTAATGTTGTACAGGGTGACAGTGTTAACATGGTGCAATACAGCAGTGTCATACTGTATGACAGTGTTCATTAAGTCATATGGTGTGCCAGTGTTAACATTGTATAGGGTGACAGTGTTAACTCATACAGTTTTACAGTGTTTACTTGAACAGTATGTCAGTGTTAACTCATACAGTGATAGTGTTAACTCATGCACTGTGGCAGTGTTAACTCACACAGTGTGCTGGTGTAACTTGTACAGTTTGCCAGTTTAACTTGTACAATGTGGCAGTGTTAATTTGTACAGCATGAGTGTTTATTTGTACAGTTTGGCAGTGTTAACTCATACAATGTGACTTCAGTATGACAATGTTGCAGTGTGGTGGTGTTTACTCAGTAAGATAGTGTTAACTTGTACAGTGACAGTGTTAATTTGTACAGTGACAGGTTTAATATTGCACAGTGTGACAGTTTTAACACATACAGCTTGACCTCAGTGTGACCATGTTAACTGCTGCAGTGCGACAGTGTTCACTTGTACAATGTGACCATGTTAACTCGTACAGTCTACTTGTGTTACCTCGTATAGTGTGGCATTAACTCATTCAGCCTGGCAGTCTTAACTGGTACAGCATGGCAGTGTTAACTTGAATAGCGTGGTAGTGTTAACTCATACAGTGTGGTAGTGTTAACTCATACAATGTGATGGTTTAACTAGTACAGTGTGGCAGTGTTAACTCATACATTATGAATGTTAACTCATACAGTGTGGCAGTGTTAACTCATACAGCATGGCAGTGTTAACTTGAACAGTGTGGTAGTGTTAACTCATACAGTGTCATAGTGTTAATTCATACAGTGTGGCAGTGTTAACTCATACAGTGTCATAGTGTTAATTCATACGGTGTGGTAGTGTTAACTCATACAATGTGACAGTTTAACTAGTACAGCGGGACAGCGTTAACTCATACAATATGAGTTTTAACTCATACAGTGTGGCAGTGTTAACTCATACAATGTGAGTGTTAACTCATACAATGTGGCAGTGTTAACCTCAGCTGTCCCCATCGCACCCCTTAGACAAACATAGTTTACTTATTTCTTGCTGTTGTTCCTTTTTTTTTTCATCCTCTACAGATGCTTTCAGATCACATTTTTCTTTCCCATTGTATTCTTTAGTTCCCAGAGTTGTCCTTACAGGATTCCTCTTCCTTCAGTAATAAACCTCTTCTTTGAGTTCATGTTATTTTTTGAATCATGTCGTCTCCTTTTCTCTAGCAGTTTCCTAAGCTTCCTTACAGCAATCATTTTTAATTGTCAGACAATCCATACATGTCCCTCCTTTGGAGTTGGTTAGTGCAAGATTATTGTATTTCTTTGTCGGTGTCATATTTCCTTGGTTTTTCATGTTTCTTATTACACTGAGCTGAAGTCTGCTTATTTGATGAAGCAGTGAGTACCCCAGATTGCACCGAGCATTGTCTCTGTGTGGATGTGTGGATTGCATTGCGAGCATTGTCTCTGTGTGGATGCGTGGATTGCATTGCGAGCATTGTCTCTGTGTGGATGCGTGGATTGCATTGCGAGCATTGTCTCTGTGTGGATGCAAGGATGCGGCCTGTGTGGGAGGCAGTTGTTCTGGCTCTGGTGAGGAGAAAATGATAGTTTTCTTTACACTCCATCAACTAAAGTTAGCATCAACCAAGATTACAGGGGAACAGGCTGTCGATTCTGTTGTTCTTATACACAAAACTAGCCTCCATATCCTTTCCATATGGTCCCTTCTTAACGTATAGAAATGTGCTCCTTGATGTGTGCTTATGATTCTCCTATCTGCTGAATTCATTCTAACAGATTTGTGTGTAATGAGGCCTCGTACATCGTTTCCTACATAGGAATTATAATTGTATTATTTTCTGTCCAGTTTGCACAGTTCTGGGCCTACTTATCTGGCTAGAACATTCAGCACTAAGTTGAATGGAAGAGCTGAAATAGGTATCTTGCTTTGCCCCTGACATTATGGGGGAAAATTCCAGTACATCCACATGGAGTAGTGGATATAAGTTTTTCCACGCATGGCTTTCTCGTTTGTGTTTCTGCACCGGGGTTTGAACTCAGGATCGCGCACTTGATCGATTCAGTCACTTACGCACGCCCTGGTCCTCACACACAGTCTTTGTGTTGAAGTATTGACCTTCTGTTGTCTTCTTGTAGTTTTCTAATTTTGATTTTCATGTAGGTTTGGGACTCACTTCAAGTCAGTTTTTGTGTAGGGCGTAAGGTGTGCTTATCTATTCACACGTTGCTCATATGGACACAGTTACTTTATCACTGTCCGTTGTTTGTGGGAAAACAGCGCTCTGTCGGGTTCCTCGTGTGTTGTGTACGGAAAGCCTAGATTCTGGCCTGCGGCCACTCTGTTCCTTCACACAGGACACACTGGATTCCTGAAGCTTCACAGCAATGCTTCACGACGGGCACAGCCACTCTCATCGTCTCCTTTGAGATTGTGTTAGTTATTCTAAGTCTTCACCTTGATTAGGAACTTGAGAGGCAGCCTGTTAGTACTGACCAAAGGAATTCTGGATGTTTGTTTAGGATAGCACAAAGAGGGAGAGGTCAAGGTGGATTAATGGATACCTTGACAGTAGATGGAGTAAATTCACTGACTTCATCAGTTTAATAATTTTGCAAAGATGTATATCTTTTGCATTATTTACTATTTTGTGCCTAAGTGTTCATTGGGGATACTGTAAGGAGCTTTTAAATTTTTATTTGAAACCCCACATGGTTTTGGCATAGAGCGAAGAACAGACTTGTATTACAATTTGTATGCTGTAACTTGCAACGACTGCTTAATAGTTGCAGAATTCCTGCATGTCTGTTTATTCTGTTTTCTACAATCCAACAACGTAAGAACGATTTGTTTTTGTTGTCCCAAGAGGTGTGCATTTTCTTTGCTTTTTGTTGCATTATTTCGGATGCTCGGGCATCGAACCGACTTGAGGGGAAGCCACCCCTCGCTTGTCTGTCTTCGCGGGAATGCTCCCAGCGTCTCACAACGGATTATGTGAGCTGTGCATTTCGGTAGATACTCATTAATTTGAGGAAGTCTGCTTCTATTCTTACCGAGTGTTTTTTAGTATGATAAATGGGGGCTGTATTTTGCCAGGTGCTTTTATCTTTGCATTGAATGATATGATCATGCCATTTTTCATTCCTGACCTGTTGATAGAATAGATTACACTACTCGAATGCTTGATACAACAGAAGCCTGGCATAACTTCACGTTGGTCATACATTGTTGGATTTGGCTTGCTGATTATTGTGAGTTACTAATCTTCAGTTTTCTTTTCTTGTAACGTATTTGCTGCTTTTGGAATTAAGGGTAATCCTGGACTCTGCACATGACACTGTACTGACACTGCTCCTATTTTCGGAAAGACCATAGAGAATCGGTACAAGTTCTAATTTAATTTTCCAAAATCCCACAAGAAATGTGTCTGAGCACAGTGCTCTGTGTGTTTTGTAGGGATGGACCGTACAGATCCTCTGGTTCTTCTTCTGAAACTTGACAAACAAAGGTCATACATCCTATATCGGTTACAGGGAAAGGGTGGCATATTATTGTGGGCAGAGTGGTTAATACTATTACTCTATTATTTTAAATTTCATGGGTTCTGTAGCAATGTCCCCTATTTTAGTGCTGAATTTATAGCATTTATTGTGGTTTCACCTTTTGCTCCATTACTTGTTGAGTTCTACTTTACTTTGGTTAACCAAGCTAGAGAATTTATCCATTGCATTTATTGAATAAGAGTTTCACCTTTTGCTCCTTTACTTGTTGAGTTCTACTTTACTTTGTAGATTGTATTTTTCCTCTGATTACTATATATTTAATTTGCTATATTTTTTCTCTTTTCCTTGGCTGATATCAATTGATTTGGGGTGACTTATTTTTCTGCATTTGGATCCAGTGCTATAAATTCGCCTCTATGTGCTCTTTCCACTGCATCGCAGATTTTGTCATTTTGTGTTCAAATTTTTTCCTCAAATTTCTTCCTTGACTTCTCATTCTTTCTTCTAATTCTTTTTCTTCTCATTTGTTCGCCAAGAACTGTTGGTAATTCTCCGTGTGTTTTAGAGTGGGCAGTTGTTTGTGTTGTCAAATTCTAGACTGCGGTCAATGTGACTGGGTGTAAGACTAGCTCTGTAGGGTTCCTAGGTTCATATATTTGTCAACATGTGACTTGTGGATTGGCACGTGACCTGTCTCATCCAGTGCCGGATGTGAGCCTGCCCGAAAGGTAAGTTCTGTTTGACGAAGAGTTCTTAAAGTTATTTATGATATCCACACGATTGATGGTGATGTTGACTTCCAGGCTCAATCTGCACCTTTCCCACCCAGGCGTAAGGAGGCACGGCTCTAAAGAGGGACTCCACAATTGCTCCGTGGCGTGCCACGTGCGCTTTGAGTGTGCACTCTTGTAGGAGTACACATTAAGGTTCTTCGCTCCGTGGCAAACTGTTTTCCAAGATGAAAATCACCCAACATTAACAGAGCTCCCCCATTTCCTTTGGATTCCTAATAGCATTCCTTTACCGTTATATTCACTTCGTATCTGTCTGTGTAGCTGAAGTAATCTTATAGAAAATATACAGCCAATTTCTTTTTTTTTTTTTCCCACTTCCACAACTGGGTGTTTCAATTTCCATAGTTAGACCATTAAACTTCAAAGTGGTTCTTGATCTATCTGGAATACAATCTGCCATATTCATTATTGCTTACTATTTTGGCTTCTTCTACTATATCTGTCCTCCTATGTTTACACATATAATTGTACTTACTTGCTGGTCTCAAACCTTACCATCAAAAACGTCTCCATGTCTGTTTCTTGTTTGTTGACACACTGTAGTGCTGTGGTTCAAACAGAGACCGATACTCATTCTTATCCTAACATAGGCATTATAAAACTCTTGTTAGTGGAAGTCTGCCTCTTTATTTGCTGTCACTTTCGTAAGCTTCTCTAGTATATGGAGCAAATTTCTGCTTCTTATCATTAAGGCACCCAGCTACTTAATCCAACAAGATTACACTGCAGTAATGGGGGAGGGAGGGGAGACTGTAAACCAGGCTGCCTGGCCATCCAAGGCTTCTCCTGGAGCCTGGTCTAAGACGCTTAATAGCTGTTCTTCAACTTCCATAGCATAGAGATTCTCAAGTATGCACCAAGCTTGATCTTATTCTTTGTGGCATGTTTGGTGCTATCTGGAGACTTGATTTACCACCATAAAGTCGACCACTGTGAAGAATCAGAGTCCTATACACTAGCTTCTTTGTATTTTTTTTTTTTTTGGCCAGTCCTGGGCCTTGAACTCAGGGCCTGAGCACCGTCCCTGGCTTCTTCCCGCTCAAGGCTAGCACTCTGCCACTTGAGCCACAGCGCCGCTTCTGGCCGTTTTCTGTATATGTGGTGCTGGGGAATCAAACCTAGGGCCTCGTGTATCCGAGGCAGGCACTCTTGCCACTAGGCTATAGCCCCAGCCCCTATACACTAGCTTCTTGACAAGGGCATTCTCTGTTTATCTCCATCTTTCCCAGGATGCTCTTCTGCCCTGCAGTCAGTCCTCGTAATCACCAGGAAACAAGGTGCAGAATGTAGTAGAATTGTTCAGCCAACGGTCATCCAGCTCCCTGCATTTTTAAAGTTTGTACTGTGTGCATTTCTCACCACTTAACTTTTCCAGTCCTGATGATTTCTTTTTCATGATACAAGCCATCTTGCTTCCTATTTCTCATTGTCTCTTCACCTAAGTCGTTTCGCTTCTCTGTCTGCACGGTGCACGGCTGTACAGCGATGCCTCTTCTTCACTCCGGTCACCATCGAGGGCGGAGGAGACACTCATCCTAGTGGCGCTCCCGCCGCACTGCCATCCGTTCACATCATTAGTCTCGGGCAGCGGCGAGGCCTGGCCCCGGCCTCGGGAGGACTGGCGGTCAGACATCGGCCTCTGCCCTCAACCTTCCGTGCTGAGGTAGTCGCGCCTTCTTCAGTTAGTAGGATCGTGCGCTTTTCTCCTTAGCTTTCTGCCTTATAACCACCGGAACCTCATTTCTGCCTTTTTTGATGACTGTTTTTGAATCCGCGGGCGACAGACTTGGGCAGTCACCCCCCTTGTTCTCTGTGGTTCCAGGAAGGAACACAGGCTGTATGCGTGACAGCGAGCACCGTGTCACCAAGTGCCAGCCACACTCCCCACGTCCATCTAAACCCCAACACCGAGAGCTCCTCACTTCATGCCCTGTCCCTGCTGCCTGGCAGCCGGGTGCCCATCTCCCTGTACCCTCCAAACGATGCCAGCGAAGCCCTGCCGCACAGGAACTTCGGTGTCGCGTTCTGTTCTGTCGCGGTCTTCCTGCAGGCCGCGTGGCCTGCATTCCCTCAGGAGTTCCGCAGGAAATCCGCCGCCTCGTTCTGGACCCGCTCTTTGTCGGAGGCGGTTTCTGAGGTGTTTCTCGCCACACAGCCCCATCTCCCAAGAACACGAGATAAAGACTTATCTGCCTTTGGATTTTTTCCCCCTCCCAAGAACGTGTCCAGTTTCTGTCGGTGGCCGCAGTGGGAAGCCGGGTGGCATCACCACGGCGGCACTGGTGAGAACCTGGGTGGCAGCGTCACAGGTCTGCTCAGGACCGCGAGCCGTCTCC
The DNA here is from genome assembly GCF_023159225.1 of Perognathus longimembris pacificus. Lineage (NCBI taxonomy): Eukaryota > Metazoa > Chordata > Mammalia > Rodentia > Heteromyidae > Perognathus > Perognathus longimembris. The sequence continues at coordinate 62,078,461 of NC_063173.1, read as the reverse complement.
CAGGCACCACTCTCTTCTCGTAGCAGTCAGAGTGCCAGAACCACGATGCAGAAGACATCCGGAATAAAAACTTCGGCTGCACGAAAACAGCCATGAGATAGCCTGCCACTAGGATGAGAGTGTGCTGGGCTGGAGAGAGGAGCTCAGTGCATCCAGGGGAGGGGGGAGGGGAGGGCCGGGGAGGGGAGGGGAGGGCAGGGGAGAGGAGAGAAGGAACACTTGCTGACTTTCAGTGGATATGGGGAACAGAATTCCCGTTCTAAAACATGCCCTAAGGACGGAGAGACTGCCCGCAAGGGCCTGCACACAGATCTGGCCATGCTACCCAAAATACTAGGTTGTGCCGAATGCACTGACGAGGGTGCTACCTGTCACAACACTCCTGGGGCCAAGAATGCCTTTGATCATTCTGTGAGTTTAATTGAGCATGTTATGTCTTTCTGCCTTTTTTCCCTCCCTTAGCATATCAGGTGTACTTTGTCTTTTGTGCACATTAAAGTGTTCACTGTAGGTTTTGCAGTGTCCATTTTCAACTAATCTGAGCCCTTTTCAAGTAACACTATACAAATTCATGTGTGGTACAACTTAAAATATTTACAATTCCTCGTTTGTTCCTTGTATTGTGGCTGCCTTTCCTTTTTCCTTTATTTAAATAGGCATAACTATATGTATTTATATACATATAAGATATATAAATTAGCAACATACTGGATTCACTGTTGCTGGGACTGTTTTGAGCAAAGTCTTGCCCACTTGATCAATTTTTTAAAAAGAAACAGTGTTTTGTTTTGTTTGCCAGTCCCGGGGCTTGGACTCAGGGTCTGAGCACCGTCCCTGGCTTCTTTTTGCTCAGAGCCAGCACTCTGCCACTTGAGCCACAGCGCCACTTCTGGCCATTTTCTATATATGTGGTGCTGAGGAATCGAACCCAGGGCTTCATGCATATGAGGCGAGCACTCTACCACTAGGCCACATTCCCAGCCCAAGTGTTAGATTTTAATTCACTCCTTTGATGCTGAGTTTCTCACCGATGTTATTTTCCTTCCATGTAAAGACATTCTTTCAACATTTCATGCAAGGAAGACACACTGGAAATAAGTTTGCTTGGTATTTGTCTGAGAAAGTGTTTCTCCACAGTTCAAGGGCAGTTCCATAGAGAGCTAAGTGTTAGGTGGTGCTTTGCTTTTTGACACCACTTTCCTTAGCTACATCATCCTGGAAAGGTGGCTGTACTTCCTGCCTTGGTACCTTTACAACTAAGGTGTCCTTTCCCTTCCCCTTCTTGTAGGGAGGGTTATCTTTATCTTTGATTTCCAGTAGAGTGACAAATACATAAGCAGTTACAGATATGGCCCTTACGCTGCTCATTCTCTGAACGTCTAGGATCTGCGGTTGGATTTATGAATTAAGTTAGAGGAAATGCCCAGCCATTAATGTTTCCAATGTTTCTGTTTCTTTACTGCTTGTATTACTGATAGTCTCTTCCAATATGTTGCACCTTTTCTGGCAGTCCCATAGTGCTTTGATATTGCTCTTTTGTTCTTTGAACTCATTGTTCATTTTACTTCTCTGTTGTTTTGACTATCTGTACTGGCATACACTCACCTTTGTGGATTTTTGCTTCAGCTGTGTACAGTCTGCAGCTCACCAATGGTAGTTTTCCATGTCATGGTATTTTTTTTTCACCTCTGCCTTCTTTGGTTTCCCCCAGGATTTCCATCCCTACGTGGTTGCTAGTGTTCTTTGATGCCGTCTTCTTCATCCACAAGGGCCCACAGCACATTCATTAGTCATTTTCAATTCCCAGTATGATCATGGCAACATTTGTGCAGTTTCTGCTCCTGATTTTTGTTCTTTTTTTAAATCATTTAGTATGCTGTGTCATTTTCTCTCCACAGGCTGACATGCGTAGTTCCCTTGCACAAAGAAAGCTAGAGCTGGCTAGAGTTGAATACTTACCTTTGCCCCAGGTTAGTCAGACTGTGATAACATCTCCAGGAAGCTAGACCCTAGTCAACCGTTCCCCTGAAGGTAAGCCTTTTAAGAAGCAAGGATTCTGGTATATTTCAAAATGGTTTCTTTTCTTCTTCCCATGATGGAAGTAACAAGGGAATTTTTCTCCAGAATTTACAGTGAGAATCTGAGCACACTACTGGAGGTAATAACTTCTGAAAGTGTGGAAGTCCCCCTGGAGTTTAGCTTGTAGATTTTTCCGTGTCCATCCTCCGGCAGGGTTTGTAACCCCAGCAGCCGCCCCAGCGTGCCGCACTGTGGTCTGACGTGACTGCCTCCCGCCCGCCTTCAGGGCTGCTCTGGGTTTCCGTTTTCAGCTTTCCACTTGGAGCTCCAGCCCCTGCTTCTGAATCCCCCGTAGGTCTCCAGCGTATCTTTAGTCACTGAGCACCCAATAATATAGACGTACAAGTATTGTTTCATGCACACAAGTTTAAGAACCTTTTGCAAAAAAATAGAGTACTTGCAAATGGAAACTTTAATAATATTGGCTTTTGTGTTTACCTGTTGATCCTTTATTCTGGGGGTTTGCATATCTTCATAATTGTGTCCAATTATTCTATAGAGCCCTTTCATCTGAGCTCAAAAGATCCTGTCTGGTACTTTTGTGTTGGTGTGTGCCAGCTCTATGGCTTGAACAGTCTAGGCACTGTCCCTTAGTGGTTTTGCTCAAGGCGGACGGCTCTACCATTTGAACCACAGCTCCACTTCCAGCTTTTTGATGGTTAATTGAAGATAGAGGTCTCATGGACTTTGCTGTGCGGGTTGGCTTTGAACCACCATCCACAGATTTCAGCCTCTTGAGTAGCGAGGGCTACAGACTGGAGCCCCCAGGAGGGAGCACTAATACCTTTTAACAGAGCAAATGTGCTAGTGGTGACTTCCTCCAGCTTTTCTTTGGATAGTTCTAATGACTGATTTCATTTTGAAGAATAATTTTGGTAAATATAGAACTCATTGGCAGATCTATTTTTCTCTCATGATAAAAAAAAGAAGATAGCATCCCATCCTGTGGCCCCTGCCTTCGCTGCTGCGCAGGCTCGGTAGGGTGAGCCATGGCTCTTAGCTCACAGTTCTGCCTCTCCACAAGTTGACCCTGACACGCTTTCCTGTACTTCTGTACTTTCTGCCTTTCTGGAGTTTCAGATCCTAGACATAGAAACTCATGTCCGTCATCAAATCGGAGGGACTCGTGGCCATTGCTTCCATATTCCTCTTGAGCCCCCCCTCTTCCTCCCTCCTCTCCCTCGAGGACTTCCGTCAGAGATATACTGGTAGTGCTGATGACCAATAGAAATTTCAGAATTTTATTTTTTTCTTCATTCTCGCTTTTTATTTATCTTTAGACTTGATCTCATTGATTCTTTCAGGCCAGCTGATAGACACTTCCACATTTCATATCAATTTTACTTTTTCAGTTCCAGAATTTCTGTTTAATCCCTCCTTTGATTTCCTATTTCTTTGTTGATAGTCTCCATTCTCCTTTTTCCCCTTTAGTTCTTTTTGCATGCCTTCCTCTAGGTCTTTGGGCATACGTTTTTTTAATGTAAAGTCTTTGTCTAGTAAATTCAATGTCTGTGCTCTCTCAGGGACTGTTTCTTTGGCACAAAGGCTGCTCTTTGGTTGTTGTTGTTTCTGTGCATATTTCTAATATGATGTGATAGCCCTGGACACTGGAACTTTTCCTGCCTCAGGATCTTGTGGGTTTACAGGCCCTGGGGCTTGAACTCTGGGCCTGGACACTGTCCCTGTGCTTTTGTGCTCAAGGCTAGCTAGCACTCTACAATTTGAGTCACCACTCCATTTCTGGCTTTTCTTTTTTTGGTAGTTAACTGGAGATATGAATCTCATGGATTTCCTGCCCAGTATGTCTTTGAGTTGCAAACCTCAGATCTCAGCCTCATGAGTGGCTGGGATAACAAGCATGAGACACTGGCGCCTGGCGGTCTCGGGACTTCCTTCTAATGCTGGACTATTCCTGTTTAGTGACTTGTGAGCTCTTTTTCTGGAATCTGTGTTTTTTGTCATGTGTAGTTCTTAAAGTCTCTTAATTCATGTTTACTTCACGGTGACAGATTTCCTTGGTTATCCAGAATAAGAAAAAAATAGGAGAGAAAGGGGGGAGGAAAGGCTCTCACAACTTCTGCAAATTAACTGCACTGTAACATTCCTTCAGTATCTACTTCATTCTTTACAACAATGTCTTATCCTGCACTTCCAGCCTCAGGAGAATGTGGAAATCTGATGGAGGGAAAAGTTCTCTGAACAGTTCCTGACAAGTAGGATATTTTTTTTTTTTTTGCTAGTATCAGAGTTGGAATAGAAGTACTCAAATTTGTTCAGCTTTCTTGTGCCTATCAGTTGAGCCATACCTCCAGCCCCTCCTTTTTGCTGGGTATTGGAGGTGAAGCATCATGGTGGTTTGAATCACGATCCTCTGATCTCAACCGCCAGAGTAGCGAAATTACAAGTATGAGCTGCTGGCACCCAGCTTATGAACTTTCCTGAACATTCATCCAGTTTTCTTTCCTAACTTCTCCCACATGCTCAGGTCCTTTTTAATGCCTTGATTTCCCAGAGGAACTCTCTGTAGATACTGCTCTGAGGCTTTCAGTGGTCTATTGTGTCACAAGTAGTAATGCCTCCCCGGGTCATGTGAGTGTTTTGACTGTTTTATGGTTGCAGGGATTGTCCACCATTTTCTACCACAAGTAAATGCTTAATTGAGTAGGACAAAGGCCCTTTGCATCTGTCCTCTGCACAGAATAAAAACAAAAGCTCCAAGGTAGGCGCCAGTGGCTCACTTCTGTAATCCTCATTAGTTAGGAGGCTGAGATCTGAGGATTACAGTTTGATGCCAGCCCAGGCAGAAAAGTCCCACTTATCTCGGAAGAAAGCCAGAAGTGGCACTGTGGCTCAAGTTCTAGAGGGCTAGTCTGGAGCAAAAGAAGTTTGAGGACAGCACCCAGGCCCTGAGTTCAAGCCCCAGGACCAACCTGCACCCCCACACCCCAACCCAAAGCTACTCTAACCCTTCCAGAATTTAAAACCAGAGGGCCCCCACCTTCAAAACTAGCACTATGCAGGAAGCAGGGAAGGGATAGCAGAGCAAGAGCGAATGTTACGGCGCCTTGTGACTGCGTTAAAATTGCCTGTTTCTTACTAGGAGTCTCACTAGCTGCAGTCCACTCCTTCCCAGAATCCCCTAATGTGACATGTTTTTTTTGGGGGGGGTGGTCTTCAGAAACATTTGTATTCTATTTGGGGTCATCCACTCTCCATTCTCCCTTTTTTCTTGACAGTCTTTCCTAAGCTTTTTCAGGCTTTTCAGACCCACGTCCTTGCAATGGTGGGCAGTGGGCATAAATGCTGCTAGTATGTGGTTGATTTCCCCCATCACAGACAATCCACACTCTGTGCTGAAGGAATGAGTCAGCAATGGTTCTGGGTTCTTTTTCGGTGGTAGTGAGCTTTGAACTTGGGACCTCACGCTTGCGAGGTGGGCACTCCACCACTTGGAACATACCTCTAGGACTCTTTATGATGGTTGCTGGGGGAATCTGTCCACCACCAACGGCTGCCTCTGGATGGTTGCTTTCCTAGCCCTACTAGCCAGCACGGTGCCCTGTATGTGTGGTTGCGGAGTCAGGGTGCTTCTTACAGTATCTGGGAGGCTGGCATCAAGGAGCCTTTGGGCTGAGGAAGAATATAGAAGGAAGTCCGTGGATGGGACGCACACACGTGTGTGTCCTGGAGACAAGAGATGGGTGGCTGTCTGTGCGTGACTCGTGCGTGGCGTACAGAGGAGCCGCTGAGGTTTGCTCAGCGTCTTCTCTCCCTCAGCCCTGGGCTTTTCTGTTCCTTTGAACCAAGCTTTCTCCCAAGTCAGCATCATCCTCATTTCTGTATTTCCTGGTTCTTGGAAACTCCGTACGCACTGAGCGGTCAACTCCTGGGCTGGCCAGGTCCAGCAGCGCAGGGAGGAGGCACGGGGCGACCCTGGGCGATTGCTAGCGCGTCACGGGGTGCCGTTCTCCCCGGAGGGGTGGCAGTGAGGAGGCCCTCTGGGCAGCGCACTGTCCCCCTCTCAGAGCCCTCTGCAGCCAGCAGGGGCGGGGAGCGGGGCTGAGCTGATTGCTTTTGACATCGGTCGTTAACATAATTTTGACGTTAAGCGTTCCCCGGCTCTGGGGCGGCTTTGACTCTGTCCAGGCGCTGGCTGGAGGAGCCATGGGGAGCCTTGAGGCCCCAGATCTGGCCTGGCTGAAGGCAGCCTGGGAAGGGACCTGTGTTTCTCAAGCCCGTGCCCTCGGGGCCCGGGGGGGTGGGGCCCCAACAGATGTGTGGATTTGGTAGCCAGGGCCTGGAGCCGGATGCTGAGAACGAGGCCTGCAACTCATTTCCCCATTAAACATTCTGAGAACATCTGCACGGGTGTCCAAGGCCTCTCCCTCACGACTTGCTTTGATTATTGTGTGAAGCTCAGAACTGGCACATTGCCGCCATGTTGGGATGAAGGTGAAAAGATCGCTCTTAATTAAATTAAAGACATTTTTTTCTTCCTGTGTAATTTTGCCTTGAAAAATCAAGGCCACTTTTTTTTTCCCCTGTTGTTTTCTTCATCCAAAGACCTCCAGACACTTTCCTCCCCACCTCTCCAGAGGTTCTGGGGAATGTCCTGTGAGCTCAGCTCTTGGAGAAGATAGTGCTTAACCCAGATTCCATTGTATATTAAAGTTTCCCGGGGCGGATCTGCTGCTGGAACCTTCCGCTGCAAATGCGTCTTGGGAGCCCTGGCCAGGGACTTCTTGCAGCATGGAGCCCCGGGTGGGTTGCTTTAGTCGTGTGGGCGATGGCTGTGGTGCTCTTTTTCTCCTTCCTGGGCTCACTCCGGGGTGAGCCCGTGGGGCTGCCTCACGGTGCGGACCCCACCCTTGGGCCAGGAGAACCATGTCCATGTCCTCTGCGATCGGTGTGTGCGGAGGCCTGTACAGCCATGGGGAGAGGGGAGATCATTTTTTATTCCGGTCACATCAGTGTCATGGTGAGAAACTGGAGAGATGCGAGATGCGCCATACTCTACACTGCTCCGAACACCGGCCTGCCCCGAGTGTGGATGGGCTCAGCCATCGTGAGTCTGAACAGCAGGAAACCAGACTTCCCTGGGAAGGAGAAGACTGAGGCCGGAACCCAGGCCAGCTTCTTTCCCACGTTTTCTTCCTCCCTACCTTCCGTCGTGCAGAGCCCTGAAAGGCTGTCTGAAGGAATACACTTCTTCTATAATCTACAGACTCCCCTCAGCCCACTCCTCGCCCCATTTATCACACACACTCTCAGAGACTCTCGGTAACAAATGATGGAGCCCCAACTTAAAGCAGATTTAGGATGAAGGGACATTTTTCTGGCACATACATCTGAACCCAGCTGTTGCCGACACAGCTGGACCCCGGGCTGAGATGAACTTGCTCTCCCCCCCTTCCCACCCTATTCCCACTTTTGTTCTTTCTCGTTCGCTCTCTGTCCCTCGGCCCCGGGACACAGGTCTATCCTCCCGCAGACACTTTCCAGTGTGAGGAGAAAGCTCACTTGCTCGCATGCATCCACCAGCTCAGCAAACCCAGCACAAAGAGGTCATTTATGTTCCTATAATGTGGGCCAGGTGCAGGGGCCAAGCTCTTTACCCCCCCCCCCCCGAAAAACCCCACGATGTATAAACCATCTTTCAACGTGCAGCATGTCTCTGACACGGAGGCCTGGGCCACCAGGCCCATTCGAGGCCTGGCCAGGGGATACCTGAACCCCCAACCGCTAAGACAATGAAAGGAGGATCCCTTATAGAAGATATCAGCCCTTTCCAGAAGCAAAGGCTGAACACAGGGCATGCAAAAAACAACAGGTGTCCACTCGAGCAAGGTATTTGCCCGAGCGGAACTGGGTGCCAGCTGTGCATATACGTTTCCCCCTCCTCATGGCCGTGTTCCTGGCAGCTGTTGTGGGAATGGCTTTTACACTTGGTGTCCATGTCCCCTACTTCTCGCCTCTGAGTGCAGACACAGGTGGCGGCAGGGCTGCTCTGGCGCGAGTCCGCGAGCTGGGCACGGGCAGCTGGCACCGGCGGTGGGGCCGCGGCTCAGCAATGTCACGCACGGCCTGGCTGCAGCTGTCCACAGCCCCTGGGGAGGATTCTCTGTGGAGGGCAGGATCCACCGGGCAGGAGGGGGAGGCCAGGAGAAGGGCCTGGCCACGGGGAGGAGAGGCAGCTTCTGTGTTCCACTTGGGGGAAGGCTGACTGGGGAACCGGCCCGTGCCAGACACTGGGGGGACAGGGGCAGGCAGGAAGCGGGGCTCCTGTGCTCCAGGGACAGGGACATCGAGGGGAGGGAGCAAGCTCGAGAGAACTTGGAAAGCCGTGGAGGAAAACGGCTTGGGTTACACCTGGGAGATTAGGCAGGATTATGAGCAGGCAGGGGGAGGAGGGGTGAGCAGCTGGGGGAAGTCACTGGCAAGGACCCAGATACAGAAAGACTTGGCAGAGGGCAGTGGGCAGCAGGGGTGGGCGCACACTTCAGGCTGAGCCCCACCTAAGGGGCCCTAGAAAGGGAAATGTAGGCCAAGCACCACAGTAGCATAATTCTGGGTAGCTGGGCCACCTGGACGGCCGAGGTCACCGGGGTGGGATGGAGGAGGCCCTGGTGGACACTCACCCATGCAATGCACAAGTCATGGCTTCCCCGCTTCTGAAAGTTGTCATAAAAACAACACCGAAAATCTAGTGACACCTATAATCCTAGCCACTGTGATCTTCAGATCACAGGTCAAAGCCCACTCAGGTGGGAAAGTCCACGAAGCTCATCGCCAACTGAGCATGAGAAAACTAGAAGTGGTGCGGTGACTCAAAGTGACAGAGCACTAGCCTTGAGCAGAAAAGCTCAGGGTCGGCACCCAGGCCCCGAGTTCAACCCTAGGACTGACAGAAGAAGGAGGAGGAGAAGAGGAACAGAAAACAAAATCTAGACACGAGAAAGGAGTTGAAGTCTCTTCTCCACTTCCCTTCACCAGCCATGAACACAGCTAACGTGTTCAGGTTTCCTTCCCGTCTGTCTTCTGTACTCAGATTTTATCACATGAAAGCAAAGGCTCCCTACCGAGTGGCCACTGGCCGGGCTGCAGACGCGCTGAGCTGTGCTCTCTTGAGAGAGGGTGAGGCTTGGCAGCCAGCAGCTCCAGCTGGGGCAGTGGCCACGCCTGGGGCTGCAGTCGCCATCACAGACCTCCTGTTTTCCTAGAAAACAAAATTGTTTTGTTCTGCCCTGCAAACTTGGGTCCAGATTCCGACTCTGATCGGGCAAAGGCAGCCAAGGGACGAGAGCAGCACCAAACACACACACACACACACACACACACACACACACACACACACACCCCAAACCTGAGACTCCTATTATAGTGACTTCACCATCACCAAGGAACACGGGTGGGCATGCCCACGCACACGCATGCACATGCACACACACAGACACACACCAGACCTGAGACTGTCCTAGGAAAGTGTGACTTCATCACAAGCGCGTGCACACACACACACATGCCAAACCTGAGACTGTCCTAGCAAAGTGTGACTTCACCATCACCAAGGCGCAGTGCTTCGCACCTGGGCCAGACACTGGCTAGGTCGGTGAGGAGCACCATGTGCTGTGCTAGAACCTTCTTTGGGGCCCTTGTGTCCAGAGGTACAGCCCTGTCACACTCGCATGGGCTCGCAGCTCACTCGGCTGCTGGGTTTTCTTCACATCTTTTACCCTAGGCTCCTCAGAGACACAAGAGCCAAGGGGACCTCTTAGGGTCCAATAGCCGCCCCCGAGCCCTCTGTCACGGGGTGGAGGGGCGGGATGGAATCTCTCCGCAACTCCCTGACTCCAGGGTCTGGTAGGTCTCATCCGGCTGTGACTACAGTGGGGACAGGGATGAGGGGGCACTGTGGCCAGTGCTGGCCCCTGGAGCAGGAGCCACCCCCAGTCTCTGACACACAGGGCTGGCAGAGAGCACCCTCTCCATTCGATTTGCAAAAACAACCCTGCAGAGCCCCTCTCTGACCCTCACTACAGGGGCCCCCAAGTGCTGTTCCCAGGATTAAACCGAAGAGTAATGCATTCCTCTCTGGCAGGTGCAGGCCGCGCCCGCTGCAGGAAGCCAGCTGATACACACATTTTCATTTCCGAAAACGCCAGGGCCAGGCCTCTCAGGGGCTGGCCGGCCCAGCCCGGGCCCTCGGGGCCTCAGGCTGGAAGATGACACTCGTCTTTTGGGGGTGTTTGGAAAGCAGCTCCCCTCTCCCAGCCACCACGCTGTCTCCGTTTCCTTTCGCATCCAAGTGATACCGATGCTGAAATCTGTACTCGTGTTCTTTCTCCTTTTCCTAAAAAACACTTGAATCTTGGAAGAAGTGTGAGCTGCCACTTGAGGACCGTCTCACAGAATGCAGGGCACTCGAACCTCAGCCCTGAGACTCAAAGCACGGGGCAGGAACCGGCTCCCTCCAGGTCCAGAACCCGCGGGCCTCTGGCTGTGCGAGCAGTCCTCGAGGCTTGCTGGTCTTCTGGCCTCGTCGGGCGTCACGGGCACAGAGCCCTGTGCGAGGCCTTCTCCCGGCGATGACTAAGTTCAGTCTGCTCAGTTTCCTGCTGGACGTCTGCCTTGGGCTGCGGTGGGCCCTGAGCTCCGGCGTTTATTTACATTTCCCGATGGCTGCTCAGGAACAGCACCTTTCCATGTGCTGCTCGTGGGCCCGTGGGTTCTTTTGTGCTGTACTTCTTTGTCCGGGACCACTTTTTAACCCAGTCATTTCGATTCCTCGTGTTGGCTTGCAGGGTGCGGATTTTGTGGGTATGAACCTCTGCTGGTTCATCTTTTACTCTTTTAACGTGTGTCTTGGTGATTGGGTCTTGGTTCCAATGTAGTCAACTAGCGTCTCCTTTGGGTTTTATTAGTTCTTTATTTAAATTTGAAACAGCCAAACTGGAAGTCATGAAGTCATTTGGGTTCAGCAGTGTGACTGTGACAGCTTCCATAATTAGGTCTTCTAAGTGCTGGACTGGAGGCAGCATGTTTGATGATGGTATGATAAAGTGAGGGGTCCGATTTCATTTCTTCCTCCTGTGCACCTTCAGTTGTCTGTCCTTGAACGCGGTGCTGAAGAGTCAGTTGGGGGGGGGGGCGGGAGGGAGGGACCCACCCTCTTCCCCCTACGTGAGGACCACTCCAGTTCACTGCAAGTACGGGAGCACCCTCCTTCCCAATGACCACCCACCGCACTTACCTGCTCCTGTCTCCTTGCATGATAGTGACTACTGCTTAGGAAGAAATACTGATGTCAGCTAAAGCAACTTGCCCTCTGTTCTTGAAGAACATCCCAGAAACTTTTTAGAATAAGCTTCCCGAGATGCTCAAACACAAACCTTGAGGCTTTTGTTGTGGTTGTTTTAAATCTGGAGAATCTCTTTAGGATTGAGTCATTTAACCAATGGAATGGAAACTCTGTTCTCCATTTGTCTTCTTCAATATCTGTAGTTTTATGCTTGTCCTCCACAGTTTCTATGGATCATCAGCTACTAACTATTCTCTTGCACATTTGGTTTCCATACATCTGTATTTTCCTAACAGGAGAGCAGCAACACAGTGGGGTGTGCATGTGCCGTTTCCCAGCTTATATGAAGCGATATAACTGCGGAGCCTTTTCCCATGAGGAAGTGACCTGACCCACTGTTATTAAGCCACACTGTAGTTTGTTCCCCAATTTGAACAACTTATGTCTTTTTTCTACCATTCAGGGCCCATCACTACACTCATGCAATGGTTTGGGACGACCTTCACACTGGAAGACGCTGGTCACGTCTGTTGTTTGGTTTTCGTTTGTTCAGTGTTTTCTTGGGTTCCAAATGCAGTAGTGGGTCTGGGAAGGAGAACCAGCGAGGCGAGGTGCTTTTCTTGCTGAGCTAAGTCAATGCGGTCCCTCACTGAGGATGCTGCCCTCCATCCACGTGGGAAGGGGGGCAGCCAAGTTCATCCACTGTGACAGAGCCACTCCTTTCCGAGCAAGCCATGGGTCCAGCCCTCGTTCAGGGCATGGGAAATCAGCTCTGCCTCCTGCGGGGGAATACAGAGGAACCTGAGCACGTATTAACACTGCTGTCCATGTTTAAAATGTTGGGAGACATCATGTGAGGTTTCCTCCGTCGATATTCCTGCTTTGCTCATTCTTTCTACAGTTATTTGGACTTCTAGAAAGAATGTTTGGCCCTCATTTCTAATTTTTTATAAACCTGGGTTCAGGAATTGGTGTTTGAGTTGGAGTAAAATCCTTCTGTTACTCTGTTTTTCTACTGTTAACTACTGGCCCCTGTGTCATTGGGTCGACCACAGCTCCACTTCCAGTTTTTTGGTGGTTCGTTGGAAATAAGTCTCACGAACCTTTCTGCCCAGGCTGGCATCGGGAGTAGCTAGGACTGTAGGTGTGAGGCACTGGCCCCGTTGTTGTTGTTGTTATTCTTCTTCTTTGGTGCTTATCTTGGGGCTTGAACTCGGGGCCTAGGCATTGTCCCTGAACTCCATTGCTCAAGGTTAGAGCTCTATCACTCAAGCCACAGCTCTACTTACAGCTAGGAGATCAGAGTCTCACAGAATCATGCTTTCATCCAAAGAGCCAAATTCCTGTTTTGTTTTTTTTGCCAGTCCTGGGACATGAACTCAGGGCCTGAGCACTGTCCCTGGCTTCCTTTTGCTCAAGGCTAGCACTCTGCCACTTGAGCCACAGTGCCACTTCTGGCCTTTTCTATCTATGTGATGCTAAGGAATCAAACCCAGGGCGTCATGTATACGAGGCAAGCACTCTTGCCACTAGGCCATATTCTCAGCCCCCCAAGTTCCTTTTTATCTGAACAGTATTTAGAAAACATGATCTGAGGACCAGGTGTGCTCACTGGCATAAGGGTGTTCCTGTTCCCAACTCCTCTCCAAGGACAGAGCGAGCCAGGGATGATGGGATTTATACTCAAGCGGAACACAGGCCACGTCCACAATTCTGTGCCCGTCCATCTCTCCATTAAGTGAACAATGAGTTTATTCTACTGATGTGTCTGAGCATATGATTTGTCCTTGAGCCCTGGTTTCCACCACCTCATATATTTACTCATTATAACCCCACTGTACACAGAGCACACCTGTGAAGCAAACTTCAAAAATAGACTGTTTAACACAGTCATTTTTGCCTCCCGTCATTCCGTGTCCGGAATCACCTTGTTTGTGCACCAGCTTGTGTTCAGGGCTGGGACCACACATCTGTAACCAAAGGAGAATCCACCTGATCGGTCTTGCTTTTCACCCAACATTCCTCCAGTATCCTGGTGGCCTTTTGCATTTGCATACTGGAAAATGCCCCTGGTGAAATAGTTTGAGGGGCTTGGCCATGTGGCTCAGGGGAAGGACCCACCCCCAGGGCATCATACGGGGGGGGGGGGTCCCATAGTCCGGAGAAATGTGCTGCCTTACGCCTTTTACAGACTCTTCCACCCCCCACCACCAGTAGCCATCAATTTGCTTTCTGGTCTCTGCAGTGGTGATGGTTGTTTCTGGAACAGCCTAGAAACTGAACCTATGCATAATGTCTGGCTTTTCATCAGAGTGCCTTTCCTGCCTGGCAGAACACATGTGAAGGCCACTGTGTGGTGGCATGCGCCGTCAGCTGCTTTCCTCTGATTGCAGCGTGGTATTCCATAGCCTAGAAGGATCAACTGTCCCCTGGTTTGTTTATGCATTCATTTGTTGAAGGACATCTTGTTTCTAGCTTTCAGCAACTGTGAGTGGAATTATTACACGCATTTCAGACCAAGTTTTGTGAACATAAATACTCAATTCACTGGGGTAACTCGCTGGAAGCAGCCTGCGAGGCCACACGGTCTGTTATGAGACACTGCCGAACAGTTTCCCACGGTGGCTGTGTCCTTTCCCACTCCCACCAGGCATGTGTGAGCAGCCGCTGTTCTGCTTCCATAATGGCAGATCGTGTGGTGTGTGTGTGTGTGCGTGCGAGTGTGGGATTTCAGCCACGTCTTGAGTGTGGTGACATCTCACTGTGGTTTTCATTCGTATTTCCATGATGCCTATCGATGTGGACTGATCATCAGCCCAGGTGCTTATTTGTAATCCGGTTTTAAATTGGGTTGTTCACTTGACTATTGTCAAGTTATAAGCATCCTTTATGTATTCTGGGAACAAGTCCTTGACAGAGTAAGTGATGTGCAAATATTTGCTTCAAATCTGTGATTTGTCTTTTCCTTTTGGTGAGTCCTTTACAGAGAAAAGGCTTTTTAATTGTGATGAAATGAAATTCAGTGTTGATTCTTTTTAAGCTTTGGGTGTATTTCAACTTACAGCCAAACTCAAGATATTCTTCTATGTTTTCTTCAAAAAAATGTCATGGATTTGTTTTACTTTATATTTGAAATGAACAAGACTGCACATAGCCTTTGACCCTCTTTCCCATTGAGTCTAAATGCTAGATGTGTTTAAAAAATGAACACACAGAAACACACATATGTATATGCAGACTCTCCCCATTCATATGTGAGGAATGAAGTAAAGAGACAATTGCATTGGTGTGGGAAAATCTTCCTTTTTTATAAAGCAAAGGAAATGTCACTATACAAGAAACCACTGTCCACAATAAAACAATGTAATTAAGGTTTATAGGCCATCAAAGGGTTACTATTTCTAATAAATTAACATTTACTGTGACAAGAAACTAATGAGTGAAGAACGTGAGTAGGCATCTCTGCCCAAAGGAACCCTGAAGAGGGCCAAGCCCATCCACGATGAAAACGAGCCACGTTTTCATGCGTACTTGACAGGCCCTGCGGAATTTGTCGGCACCCAGTTCCAGCTCAAAAGTGGAACACAGGGCCACCGGTAAACCAATCCAGCGGTGTCCATTAAATGGACCCCGTAAGCAAACATTCATCCTGCTCCAAGATGCCAACTTTTAACAGTAAAGCTAAATTGGCTTAAAACTCACAGAGCCGGAATGCCCATGAAACATGGGATGGGTGATTTCCTCCTGGTAGGTCTAAGCTATGGGTTATTGTGCGAGTAGAGCACTGATCATCAGTGCCACATGTGTATGCCTGGAGAAAAAAACAGAGTGTGTGGCAGAGCGATGGAGTGCCAAGAACAGAGCCTCCCCGTGGGGAGGGGCCGTGCCTGTGCAGTGGGGCAGGAGCAGGGCAGGCCGGCAGGTAGCAAGATGACAGTGGAATGGGGCCATCGTGAGTTTTGGCACGACTCCACTTCTTAGGTACTCAATTCTTTTGCAAGAAGCACTTTAAATGAAGAAAATTAAGTTGAGAGCAAACACTGGAAGTTGAGAGTAAGTACAGAGTGAAGACGGATCTGGATCATCCCCTGGGCTCCTGAGCCATGTTGCCTGAGGGCTCAGGGCTCTGAGCAGGGGGCCAGCCAGCGGGGCGGTTCTGTGCCTCACTCAGGATGCAGGTAGTTGATGTGGCATTAGGGCTGGAGAGGAGAGCCAAACGTGGAACGCCTTAGCTTTCTGGCCATTGCTATGTCGGTGTGCGAATCCTAACAGCATGTCAGCGGGGGTCAGTGGGCTTTTCCAGGCTGGGCCATCACTTATGTTAGGGGTGAGGCTGCAGAGGGACCCACAACCTGAAGCGGAGCAAAGCCTGGTCTCCCAAGCCAAGCCACAGGCCATTACCACAGGACACTCTAGTCTTTACCTGTCACTCCTGGACACTGAGGTCTCAGTGACTTGGGGACCAACCTAAACACCGACCCACACACCCCACCCCTGTGGAAGCCTCATGTGGCGACCAATCCTACTTCCCCCTGGTCCTGGGAGCTCACGGCTATGTCCCAGAGCAGTGGCACACCGGGGCTGACATGACGACATGAGTCCGGGGTGGCCACCGTGGCGAGAGGGGCCGGATGTGCTGTCGTTACACTCAAGTGCTGCCCCCCGCCTTTTCCACAGTGAGGAAGAGCCCCACGCTGCTGGAAGTCAGCCCGGCCCACTTCCTGAGAACCAACAGCTTCGCTGAGGACCTGGATTTGGAAGGGGAGACACTGCTGGCGCCCATCACCCATGTGTCACAGTGAGTGCCCGGGGCTGGGCCGGGGATGAGGCTGAAGGTGTCGCCAGGCACCAAGGGTGTGTGCTTGCACGCAGGTGCCGTCTCCTCCTCCGCGCCCCATCCTTCCTGCTCTTGGGCTCCTGGAGGCCCAGGGCCCAGGCATTAGGCTGGAGAGGCGAGCGGGGTCCTTTCCCGCCAAGGCAGGGAACATGATCCTCTTGTTTGGACTTATGGAAAACCAGACTGATCATTTTCCACTTGTTTTCGTGCTTCGAGCGTCTGAGAAGATTGTTTTTCTCGCTCCTAGCCCCTTCCACCACTCCCCCCCAAAAAAGTCGACTTTGTTTTTGAGCATTTCCCCGTGGAGCCCTGGCCAAAGGCCCGGGGCAGATGCCGGTGCTGTCTGCCAGTTGCCGCCACTGTCCTCAGGGCTCCTTCAGGTGGAGGAAATGGCTGATTTTCCACGCCTTCCAGTTGGCCTTTCCCCAAGGCACAGCTGGCCTGGGCCACGGGCCCGTCCTCCCCCGCCGTCACGCCCCGCCAGGCCAATCTATGCCCAGCCCTGCGCGGTTCCCCCACAACATGTGATCCAGTGTTCCTAAAAGAGGCTCACAGTGCCGGCAGCGGTGGGTCACGGGGTCAGCGGGGCACGGGGGGGGGGGGGGCAGACACTGGTCACCGATGGTATGACACCCACGAGGCCGCTTGCTAGGACTCGTCCCGTCTCTATCTGCAGGGACTCTGGGGGCCCAAGCCACATGCAGCACGGTCCTGGGGAGACCCAGGTGCGGGCGTGGCCTTGCAGGTCACTGGGGACTGGCACTCCCAGCACTAGGCGGCGGCCCGCGTCACTGGAGGACCAGGAGAGGCAGATGGGCAAACTCTCCTTGGCAGGGGTGTGCAGCGAGGGCCGGCCGGTGGGCCTCGGAGGTGCGGGGGCTCGGCACACAGCAGTGGTGTGGCTTACACTAGGTGGAGTCAGGGGCACGGGCCTCATGGAAGGGAGCACAGGAGCTCCGTGGCTGGTAGTGTGCGCAGTATGGAGGGCAGCGCCCACCTGAGTGAGGACAGCTGACAAGGATGGACCCCAAGGGGCTGCCCAGCCTCAAAGGATCAGGTGGCCTTAGTCCTCTCATCTCCTGGGGCAGTCCACTTTCCCTTTGTCCCTGGGGCCCTGGCTGGGCCTCCGTAGGCAGTAGCACCTTGAGAATACCAGGCTGTTGTACCCCATTAGTCCAGGCCTCACTGGCTCATGGACACTGGGGACCCCTATAAGGATGCCCCCTTTGGGTAAGAGGCTGCTATGCTAGCCTTAGTATACCTCAGACCCCTTGGAGCTAGCTACCATCTGCCCCAGGTGGACATCAGGTCCACATGGATCACGTAGTCCAGGACACCAGGCCTTTCCTTGTGTCGCCTCTGAGACCAGAGAAAGACCTGAGTGGCACAGGCTCTCTGCCAGCGTGGCCCACCTGTCACCAGTCAGCCAGCAGGCCCTCTTGGGTCCTCTTGGGATAGCTGGTGACTGCTGGTCCCCCTGAGGCTAGCTAGGTACAGGCAGAGCCAAGACCCCAGTCTTCCGGAGCTCAAGTCCCCACCGTGGAACCTGCCAATGCCCTTTCCAGAGCCAGCTCCTCCCCACCCCCAGCAGCTGCTGGATGTGAGCCAGCCCTAGAGGGCGGGAAGGAGCTGAGTGGAGAGGAGGTTCAACAAAAGGCTGTGGTCCAGGCAGGGCAGGATCAGAGGTGAGGCATCGAGGAATGGACACCTGTGTCCTCCGGAGCCAGGTGCCAGCCCTCCAGGAAGTCCTGGCAGAAGGCAGGCCACTAGCACAGCCGAACGCCGGGTTCTCAATGCTCCCAGGTCACTGGCCTGGCCGAGACCTGGCCTCTCTCGTCCTGAAGCCACAGTGAACATTTACTTGGGTTCCCAATGGTCATCTGGGCTGAACAGCCAAGTCCCCATTCCTTTGCTTCTCACTCAGCCTGCGTAGTGATTGATACCTGTAATTAAGTGAGTCTCCGGCGAATCAAGGATGTGGTATAGCTCCCAAGGGGGCAGCTGGGGGGCCTACGCTAGGAAAAGGCCTATGCCCTGGTGCTTGTGTGCGAGGGACAGGGATGTGCACAGGGCTGTCTCGGGGGGGGGGGGGCGGGGAGGGATGGGAGGAGAGAGGCTGGTGCTGAAAAACAGATCCATTTTTCTTCCGTGTTTCACTGATGTTAAATGTATTACCACGTTGGGCCAGTTCCAGAATCCAAATTAAAAGCATAAATAAAGACACATTTTGTCTCCATCGCAAGCGCTCCCCACCCGTAGGGCCCCAGGGAGGTGAGGTCACTGTAGCCTTGATTACAAGAGGGTCCCTGGGGCTGGGCAGAGCTCCTCCTTCAGGGCCTGTTGGCCACTGGATTCGGGGGGTTTTCTTCTGGGGAGGGGGCAGGGAGGCCAGCTTTAAGCAGGCCTGGCTTCCAGCAGGGAGCTGTCGTCGAGCTGGGGCCAAAGAGACAAGGTGGCCTTGCCCACAGCGCCGCCCATGCCTACCGGCCTCGTCTGCCAGGACTGCAGGGCACCCTCAGCCTCAAGCTCTGAGCTGTGCCCTCCGCTCAACGCCTCACCTCGCCTCTGAAGAAGTAGGATGCGCCCCAACAACTACCGATAGGAGCTTCCGGGATCCACCCCACCTGCTGTCTGCTGCCTCCTCAGGCCCAACTTCCATGAGCCCACTGCCTTGCTGTGGTGTCCCCCCAGCTGGAACCCCCACATCACTCATTTGGGGCCACTGGAATCCCACACATCTTTCCAGCACCTACTCGGTCTCCCCGTCTTTGGGGAAGCCCTGAGCCTCCCAAGGCTCTCATGGCCCTAAGTGCCAGCCGTGGCCCTCGGCACCCCCAAAAGCACTAGCCCCAGATGGCCACAGCCACCATCACACAGAGCTCATCTCGTTGGCCTCACCCGAAGGGAAGCAAGGGTGGTAGGGGTCTCCCAGGTGCCAGGGTGCAGGACAGGACACCCAGGAGTCTCCAGCGCTGCACTCGGATCGTGTGACCTGGGTGAACTGCGCCCACAGCCACTTCTGTAAAACCCGCCTTGATCCGCACCCCAGCTGCTAAGCCAGGTAGGGCTGGATGGATCCCAGACATCCACCCCACCGGTGAAAATGGGTGGCCCCAGAGGCCAAACCCACCACGAGTCCAGCGGCCTCCAGCTCTGCTCAGCCCGGCTGTGTGGCTTCCCAGAAAGATCCTTCCCTGTGAGTTGCCCCGCCTGCTCTCTGTCTGTTGGGCCGTCTTAGCCTGGCAGGCCCCGGCTCGTGTTCAATGCATCTCCACATGCTCAGGGCAGGGGTGTTCCGAAGCACCCTGTCCACAGATAGGTATGGAGGAAGCCGGGGGCCCTGTGGTTGGGCAGAAGGGGTCACAGTAAGGCAGAGAGAGGCAAAACTCAACTCAGGCGCTGCCGAAGCCCCACCAGGTGACCGTGAGCACTCCCCGGAGAGCGTGTGCTTGCCTGGCCTCTTGCGACATGACAGCTTCGAAAATCCTTGAGCAAAACCAGCCCTGTGTGTGTTAATTAGAATTTCCATGTCTTCAACTTTCTCTTGGACCCTGCAGAATCTCACGCCAAGACGTTCAAGTTTCTCTTTTTCAGCCAGGCCGCTGTGGCCTGGCTTTCATCCACATCTCTACTAATGTCTCCTAAATTCTGCATTTGTCAGTGAGCTTGGGGCCAACCTGTACCTTTCTGGAGCTGGGGGCAAATGTCACAAGGCTAGCTCACAACTTACTCCATACAACAGAGGGACGGGTCTCTGCCTGGGACGTTGAAGGGCCACCCAGGGCCTGCTGTGGCACCAGCACCCTCGTGCCCCTTGCTTGAGAGTACTGAGTGTAGTACCAGGGAGTGGGGGGGGCAGATTGAGAGGCTGCACTGGGTCCAGTCCAGGACCAGAGGACAGGAGGGCACCTGAGACCCATTGTCTTCCTAGCCCCGTGTACCGTCTTCTGTGGAGCCCAGACCACCCCTGTCTGCACAGATGCCCAGGGAGCCCTCCCTCCACCCGCCCCCCGAGCTGTGCAGGTCGGTGTGAGTCACAGCAGCCCTGTCAGAGCCCCACGCGGCCCTGGCCAGGCTCAAACACCCGTCTCTGAAACGCACGGGGGGATTAAATGTTCTCCTAATTAAATTATAAGCGAGGCAGAGTGGCTCGGTGGGAAAGAGACAGGGCTGAGTGGATGCCCTCAGTCTGGCTTCCAGCCTACATGGACCCAGCTGTGGGCGGCCCCAGGGCCCCCTAACGTCTCCAAGCTTCACTTCCTCCTCTGAGCATGCTGTCTGCCTGGAGGAGAGGGGCTGGGCACAGCTGGGATCCTGGTGCCATGTTGCCTTGCAGGTCCCAGCCAAGCTGGTACTGGGAGATAGGACAGAAGAGCCACAGTGCAGGGCCGTGGGATTTCACAGCTACACAGGTAGGTCCACGCAGGCAAGCCTAGTGATGGAGGGGGATGCCTGGGTACCTCCCTGCCTCCAGTGAGAGCACGTGACCCCACGTGAGACGTGTGTGGGAACCGCAGGAAGCTTCTCGCACCCCCACTTCCTGTCACCAGCACCCTAGCTCAACAGCCAGCTTTGCCCAGGTTTGAATTGACATGGATGGACTCATACACACAGACGACTTTTGTGACTAGTAGCCTTTGCTCGATGTGATGTCTGTGGGCTCCGCCAGGCCACTTGGCTGGCACTCTACTGCGGGTATGGCCTACAAGTTGCTCCTTCATCCCACTGCCAGCGGGCGCAGGGCAGTTTCTGGTGTGGGCTGGCTAAGAATATAGATCTCTGGCTACTCCTAGTGAATATATGCCCACAGATGGGACTGGTGGTCTCTGGCAGGCTGGCCATGTGTTTACTTGTAGTACAAAGTGCCATGCAGAGCAAGCACCCCCATTCTCATGCCCATGACCACGCGTTCCAGTTACTCCACATCCACTTGGCATGTTTTACTATTTCCTTTTTAGCATGAGTGTCTGGTGGCATCCCATAAACTTGTAGCAAGAAACAGCCTGGTTCCACGGGTCCTGGTCACACGCAGCACCCTATGCAGGAAGCCCTGATCTCCCCCCCTTTACGCTGAGGGTGTCTTCTCAGATTGAGCTATAGTTGCTTACATCTTTTTATGTTCCGGGTATTATACATATGACTCATTTGTCAGACATACGTATCTGCACATGCGCAACTATGGCCGTCCTTCTGCAGGCTGCCTTTTTTCCTCTCTTGATGGTGTCTTTTGATGAACAGAAGGTCTTAATTTTAATGTGGTCCAGTTAATCAAACATTTCCTCCCTGGATAGTGCTGTTTATGTCCTACTTAAGAAACTTTGACTACTCCAAGGTCATAAAGATATTCTGGTTTGTTCTGAGGCTTTATTAGCTCTCCTTCCACATGTAGATCTGCCGTCCATCTGGAATAGATTCTGCACCCAGTGTGAGGCCAAGGTCAAGGTAGTAGACCTCTCTCCCCGCGTGGATTTCCAGTTGGACTCAGTGTCCTTCACCAAAAAGACCACCCCTCCCTGCTACCCCGGGTGTCAGCACTGCTGTACACAGGCTCTCCACGGGCTCACGGCTGTTTCTGGACCCAACTCTGTTCTGCTGGTCGTATCTCTTTCTCCTTCTACCATCATCCTTGGTAATGGCTGGTTTGCCCGCTGGGCTTGTGGGCTCCGGTTCTCCTTCTTCATGACTGCCTGGTTGTCTCTGTAGAGCCTTTGCTTCACCGTGCACACCCCAGTCTCCAGCAGCCTCTTCTGAAGGGGCAGGGGCATTCTCGATGGGCTGGAGGGAATGGGTATCTGTGCTGCGCTGGGGATCCTTGTTTAGTGGTCATCTCTCATGCTCTTACTCAATCTGTCAGTTTGCGACCTGATTCGGCAGCGGCTATCTAGCTTGGTGCAGGCTCACCAGGCCCACAGACAATACCCACCAGAGAACTCAGCCAGCTGGGGTCATTCCAACCCGCCTTGGGGCCGTCTCCTAACCTCTGTGGCCTGCACTTCCCTCCATCTACACAGGAAACCTGTCTCCATGGCTTGGTGTGTGGACGTGCATAGATGCAGCCAGGTTACCTAGCCACAGGTACCTGACTCGGGGTACCTGTGAGAGGGGCCGATGAGAGCCAGCAAGAATAAAATGTGGGGCCTGTGACGGATGACTCCCCGGGATAATCTTTGGTTTGGCCCCAAGAGCTTTTAAAATTATGAGGCCATGATTTCCCACATGATACTAGAGGCCCTTGAGCCCCAGGCCCAGGGCAGGCTGGAACCAGGCTGAATCCAAGAAAGATTATAGGTACCAGACCGCAGCCCTGACCAAGTAGCTGAGAAAGGGGCTCTGAGGTGCTTGGACTCCTGTGAAATAACCCAGCGCCCACTGTTCTGGTCTGAAGAGCCGGGGGTGGGGGGGGCAGTGTACTGGCCATTTGTTCTCATTAGTTGGGGCCCCCTGCCAGTGCTCCGCCCCTTGACACACAGGAGGAGAGGGCAAGCTGTGTGCCGCCTTCCTGTGCCCTGCACGTGACAGGCAGCCGCAGGAGCTCCTCCCTGGGTGGGTAAGATGGAGGCAATCCCCGACAGGGTGGCGTCTGCAGACTCGGGCTTCCGGGTGCTCAGCAGAGGCTGAAGTTCCAGTCACATCAGCTGAGCAGCTGGGGCCAGGAAGAGATGCTGCGCTGGCCAGGGGAACATACTCAGGGTCATGGAAGGGGAAACTGAGGCCTCTGTGACCAGGTCTGTGTGGTGGTCAGGATGGAGTCCTGAGGGTGGCAGGCTGGCAGGGAAGGGACAAGGAGCTCACTGGCCAGTGGGTGGAGAGGGGCAGTCCATGGGAGACCTGTTCTTGTGGCCTTTGGGGGCTACCTTCTGCAGTGGGAACTCGGGGTTCGGTCTGTGTACATCAGGGGCCTGGCACTACCAGGCAGGAGAGCCAGCACCTTTGCTGGACTTGTCTCTCTGGCCCAGGGTCCCTCTCCCCCCACCCCCGCCTCCTGTCCCAGGGTAGACAGCCATCTTCTGCCCCGAGAGCATCTTTCTTCTCCTACCTAGGAGTCCCTCCCTGGCTTTTGGAGATGGACTTCATTTTTTTTCATTGTTTTTCTTTAGGTTCATTTCCAGATTTGGTCAATTAAATTGAATCCCTTCCAGTCTTCAAACTTGAATGCTCCTTGTTTCTGCTTTTCATTCTGAGCTGCCCCATGAGCCTCCCGAGCTAGGCGAACAGACTCGTTCAGCGGATGCTCAAGGTGGCCTGGCACAGCAGAAGCAAACGCAGGGTGTGGGCCAGCGCTGGGCTTGGACTACAGGAAGCTGATACTTCTGATAGGCTCCCCAGTTGGGCTTGACCTTGGGGTTGACCTTGGGTTTGTATGCTGCAGAACTAGATGGGGATCAGGTGCACTCAGGGCTCTGAAGGGCTTTTTTCCCCAGCATCCCGCATGGCACTGCCCAGGAGCGCCATGCTGCAAGACCTTCCTCCACCAGCCTATCCCTGCATGGGAGGACCCTCTGCGGCCACCCCAGTATACCCAGAGGCCTGGGTTCTGGTCAAACATCATCTCTGGTGGTGCCAGGAGATAGACGGGCAGACAAATGGGAGCCTAAGACCAGAGGCAAGCTCTTTCCCCTGAGGACAGGATCAGCTAACAGCAGGCCCAACTTCCACTCCTAGGCCTCCTGCTGTCTGCTAGGGCCCTGGTCCTCCCTGAACCAGCAGCGCTGAACCAAGTGACCCTGGTTCTGCTGGCTGCCTGGGGCGTCTCTGAGGTTCTAGCTAAGGCATGGGAGGCCTTCAGCCTGGCCAGGTGGGCCCTCCCCAGGTATTAAGGAATAAGAACCCCAACTGAGCCCACTTCTGGTTCTGCCTGGAAGGAGAAGCTGGCAGAGCTGAGGTATGGCATGAATACTTAAAGGTGGGGTACAGAGCTAGCCAGAAGAGATGGTAAAGTCGGCCACTCCAGCCACGCTAGCTCTTCACGTTAACAGCCCGGCAAGGCCAATGAAGAAAGGATCCAAACGGGCCCTAGAGGAAGAGGCAGAGTCTGACTGCGGGACCAGGAGAGGCATCAGGGCCTCAGTAAGCGCCTCCAGAGAGCCCAGAACATTCCAGCAATAAGAAGTGGTATACTAGTAAACAGAGGGGGCCGTCAGGCCCCACATCAGCTTGGCTTTTGTTCAGCTGATGCTCTGCAGGCCCCAGGCCCCGGGCCAGGCCTCCTCAAGCCCAGAGCAGAAAGCCTCCCTCACCACAGAGGCCTGTCCATTGTGACGATGTGGAGGGCCTGCTCTCGGCACCCCCTCCCCGCGCCTGGCCACGGGCATGAGGCCCCAGGCCCTAGGCTAAAGGGGAGCTGCACAGGGTCGGCCTGTCCACCTTGCTGCCCGTCTGCTCACCACTGCCTTGGCTCCTCGGCCTGTTCCACGTTGGCCTCTCCCTGCAGAGGTTCCCAGGGCTTGCAGAGCTAGGGCCTGGCTGGCAACATCTGCCAGGCATGCGCTCCAGACACCCTCACAGAAGGCGCTCTATCCCCAGACCCCAGAGCACGCGAGCTGGGGAAGGGAAGGGCGGATGGGAAGGGGACTTCCTGGAAGCAGGCAGGAGAAGGGATGAAAGCTCAGCTCCAGGGGCTACTGGACAGGGAAGGTGGATTTCTTTTCCCTCAAGAGCGAGGGCAACCTGAGGGCTGGGCAGCTCCATGTATTCTGACTGCTTCCGGCCCACAGTGCGACCCCCTCATTTTCCTGCTGGCTGTTCTGTGGGGGCCTAGACTCCCTCTTCCCACTGGTGAGGTGGGAGGTGGGAGCTGGGGGTAAGGGCCACCCAGTGTGGGCTCAGGAAGGGAAGGAATGTGGCTGAGGCTGGGTGTGGCTGGGGAGAACTCAGCTCGTTGTGGGTTTTTCTTGGGGCCCAGAAAGACATGAACGGAGGTGGAGGCCCCTCACCCCCACCCCCCAGCCCCTGGGCGGCCACAGAGCTGGAGGCCAAGGACACCCTCTGGAAATCTGAATTCCATTCGCTCTTGGCAAAGAGCAGCTTCCTGCAGGAGGAAGGTGTGTGCGTGTGCCTGGGTGTGGCGGGGGAGGCACGCGGGCAGAGGGACTGCTTGGGGAGATGGCGACACGGCCCCAGTGTCTTCCAGGCACCAGAGGGCACGCGTCATCCGCACGCATCAAGTGCTGCGGGCGACCGACTCAGAAACACGCAGGCCTGACCCCGTCAGGTGAGCGGGCCTTGTGATTCGGAAGCCAGGCCTTTTCGCCAAATAATTCATCAAGTTTGTTGACCCTTCAGCCTTTCCTGATGGCTCCTTCCTCTGGACTCCATGAGTTCCAGTTCTCTGATCCCAGCCCAGTGCCAGCGCTGCTTCCTGGAAACTCTTGCCAACCACTAGGCCTTGGAGAGCTCGTCACCCAATCACTATGTTTTGTTTTATTTTGTTTTCCTTAAAAAAAAAAGGAAAAAGCTGGCTCCCTGGGCACCTTGGGCTGCAGGGTCTGAACAGTCCTTTGTGCAGGCTCCAGCGGCAGAGGTTTCCGAGCCCGGCTCTGGGCTCACTGGAGCTGCTTCCTTCGTTTCCTTATCGTGGTGGGCACCAGGCCCACTTCTACCCACCAAGCTTCTCCGCCAGAGCCCAGGTGGGGACAGAGAAGCCAAGGGCGGAGCCCGCAGCGCATCCTGGGCAGGCAGGCCGGGAGGTGGCTGCAGCCTAGGTCATTTCCCCAGAGCAAAGGCTGCTGGGCAATGAAGATCACTTACGGCTCCCGCAAGCGAGACTGGGGGATATAAACTACAAGGGCAAGGCAGGGAGGATCTCAGTTATAGCTCAAAAGAAATGCATTTGAAATGTGGATGTTCATTAGACAACATGATATGCCCTCAGCAAATCAAACTATGCTGTCATTGCACATTTATCAAAGTCAAAGGTTACTCGACAATGGAAAAGAGTCGCAGAAACCCTTCCCTATTGAAGGAGACACAGCAGTCAGGCAGCACTGTACCAACTTCAGAAACCACCGCACTAGAGCTCTGTAGCCACACAGCCGGGTGGCAGGGCCACGCGGGCAGAGGTGCTGGAGCGCGCTCAGCAGAGGCTGTCATGGCGGGAGGCGCCCAGGCCCTGCGCTGCGCTGCACGCTGCCTCTCCCTTCCAAGCCCCCGTGTGCTGTGAGAGGCTCTGCTCCGCGGCCTCCCCAACCAGAGACACCGCCCACCCCCGAGCCCCAGGCCGGCCAGCGGCTGCTCACAAGGCCATCTCCGTGGCATGCACAACTGCAGCCGCCCACTGTGAGGTCACCCCGGGAGGGCTCCAGGCGGAGGCCCCCCACCTGTTTAAGTCTGCGCCCAGTACCTGCGTTACCTAGGTAACTGGCACACCTGGAGGCCGTGACCTCCTCCTTCTCTGAGCTCACATCCAATCCACCTGGCCACACCTCCCGCCTTTCCCTATAGGATCCGGCTCTCTTTCCTTTTCTCTCTTACTCTCTCTTGCTCTTTTTCTCTTTTCCCCTTCTTCCTTCCCTTCTGTCTCCCCACGCCTCCATCTTGTACGGGCTGGCAGTTTGCTTTCCCCAATAAACTCCTTTCTGCCTGAACCATGTGGCGGGCTTCCTTTCTGGGCAAACCTTACATCTGGTGCCGTGACCCGGGAGGGGACAGAGTCAGGAGTCGCTGGATCTCCTCCTCCCTCTGCTCTTCTGAGGGTTAATCCGCCTCCTTGATCGCCCCTCCTTGGACCAAACTACTGAAAGCCGGAGGAACCTCACCTCGGACTTCTCGCCTTTACCATTGCTGGCTACGCATCCGCCACGCCATCTCCTCTCTACGTCTGGTGAGTGACTCCCGTCTACAGGTCCTCTGTCTGACCACACCAGAGGGACCCCTGGTGCCCTTCTGGCCAGCCTGTTCTCATTTCAGGGATGCCTGAATCGAGAATTTGACTCTATGTTCTTGCGGACCTCCTGTCCATGTCCTTGTGGACTCCTGTGTCCTTGCCAGACTACTCCATAAAGTCAAAACCAGGCTAGAAAACCAGTCTCAATGGCCCAACCTTTTGACTTGTTCCCTTGAGAGTGTGAGGTGGGCTGGGTTCCAGGAACCCCCTCTAGGTTCTCTCTGAAAGGCTAGCCATTCTGGGTTTGATCTACTCCACAAGCCAAAGGAAAAAGCGGGCAGTTTTAGGGAAATAACTCTGACAAGTACTTGTGGTCGATTCCTAATAAGTTACAGCCCCTGCCTCGTGAGACTTCTTCCAGGCTTCATTCGAGGACTGGCATCTACCACCAAGGGACAGCTGCTGCTTGCCTTCTCCCAGAGGGGCCCATCTCCATCTCTTACCCTTAATGTCGATGCCCCTTGGCAGCAGGAAGTAGCCAGAGAGAGTCAGCACCCTTTTTCATAATTATTAAAAGGCTGGGATGTGAGGTCCACCCAGGGAGGGCTCCAGGCAGAGGCCCCCCACCTGTTTAAGTCTGCGCCCAGTACCCGCGTTACCTAGGTAACTGGCACACCTGGAGGCCGTGACCTCCTCCTTCTCTGAGCTCACATCCAACCCACCTGGCCACACCTCCCGCCTTTCCCTAAAGGATCCGGCTCAACACGGTCCCCGCTCTCTCTCTTACTCTCTCTTGCTCTTTTCTCTTTTCCCCTTCTTCCGTCCCCTCTGTCTCCCCATGCCTCCATCTTGTACGGGCTGGCAGTTTGCTTTCCCTCCAATAAGCTCCTTTCTGCCTGAAGCATGTGGTGGGTTTCTATTCCGGTGAACCTTACACCCACCACCCACCCCAGTGTGACAGGTCAGAAGAGAGCCGCTGCCAATGCACCGGTGCTGCGTTCTCAGGAAACACTCAATAGGCTTTCCAGGCATGGAATAAACTAAAATGAATGCAATGTCTGGAGGGAAGAGGGTGAAAATGGGAAGACTCTCCTGCCACAACCCTAGTCACCACAGTTAGAGCAGTTTCCTACTGGATCTTTCCATAGAGGTCTTATACAAAGATAGTTGTGGGTGCATGCACACATACACACATACATGCATACCTCCTTTTTACAGGAAAGGTAATACCACACACATATATATGCAATACACATACACACTTGCCTTCTGTGACCTCACACACAAGTGGGCATCCCATACTATTTTCCCTGATGAGAGCACTGTAGTTTAAACCCATAGCTCTGAGTTTAGAAGATGCTGTACCACTTGAGCCATGCCCCTCGCCTGCCATACTTCTGTGTGATATTTGTGGTGCAGTGTAGTACACGAACACAGATGCATGCTCATGGGAACACAGGTGCACGCTCCTGTGAACACAGACACGCTCCTGTGAATACAGAGTACGCGTGTGTGAACAGGGGGCACCACCGTTGCGTTCGTGTGGCCTCTACTCTGGGCCAGAGTTTCGGCCCAGGGGACCGGGCTCTGGGCTCTGTTCCACGTGGGTTGTGAGCTGCTGTCTTCCTGGCCTTGACCCTTTTCTCATGGACGCTTAGCCCTGCAGAGCCTGGCGAGGCAGGTGGGCAGTGGCACGGAGAGCTAGAGAGAGGCCAGGCACCTCGCAGGGGCCCCTGCACAGTCACCCTCCCAAAGGTGCCTTTCAGAAGCAGATGGGGCTCGGGCAGACTCCACGGGCAGTTTGTACCCCGGTGGCAGGGGGCAGGGGCGCGGTGGTCTGTGGCTTGATGTTACCCAGAGCTTACACAAAGCTCAGGGTGACACCAGGGAACCACGTAGAGCCTGAGGCCCAGGCTTCTGACTCAGCCCAGGGCGCCCTTCTTCTCTGGGAAGTGCTCAGCACCAACGCTCACTATTCACAAGGGAAGACCATGGCATGTTATAGAGACAGAGCTATAAAGACATCTAGCAAGTCTCCTTTATATTAACAGCCGCTGAGCTTTCCATTGTGCTGTGATTTATGGAACAAGTCCCCTATTGATGGATGCATAGGGCAGCTAAAAATATGTTCACTAATGAGCTGACCACTTATGGAATTAGTGCTTTCTGCAACATCTCTCTCCATTGAGCACTGTGGTTTCTTCCCACCCATCTTATCCTGGCTGGTATCTCTTCCCAGGCTGTCCCTTGTCCTCGAAAGACAATGTAAGGCACACACAAAGGAAGTCACTCATAAAGAAGGGCTGGAAATCCGACTGAAACAGCAGATGTCGTTAAGTGAGGAAAGTGAGACTAGAGAATTTCTCAAATGGAGATTAGACCAAGTTAGACCAGTTATCAGTTGAAAAGAAAATGGAATCTGGTGCCTGTGAGCATCAAGGGAGAGCAAATAAGATCATGAGAACTGCAGGACACCCCTTTGAGAAAGGGGCCCAGACCTTACCACACTCCTGTGAAAAGTGGCTCTCGGAACAAGGCTGCTCCAGTGCATTACCAAGTAGAAGAGGCCTGAATGTTATCATGTCGCAACTTCCAGAACAAGCCAACCCCCACTGAGTTATTTTCTACAAGGATTACATATTTGCAGATGTAACGTAAAGTATTTTCGTAACAACAGTAAATTTTCAAAGTTAACTCTCAAACAACTGCTTCTCCTTCTAACATTCTATGATCATCAGCACATGGGCCCATTTCCTCCCTCACCACCAAGCACATGATCAGAATTTTTATGTTCTTGCTGTCTTCCTGTTTATTTGTGCCCGTACTGGGCTTGAACTCAGGACCTGGGCTATCCCTTAGCTTTCTCTGCACAAGGCTGGTGTTCCACTTCTGGCTTTTTGTTGGTTAAAGAGACAAGTCTCACAGACTTTCCTGCCCTGGCTAGCTACAAACACAATCCTCAGATATCAGTAGTGAGGGGGGGCAGGTGTGAGCCAGAGGCACATAGCAATTTTTACGTCTTAATTTTATCATTTTGTAAATGCCATGCCACGGCTTTGGTTTATACTGTTCCTTGGTACTTCAACTTTTTCTGTAATATTTTAATGCTGGAAAAAAGTTTAAAATTGAACTCTATCAGTCTTTTAGGATTTGGGGTCCTTGTCTTAAACTTGGATATAACGTTTTCACTCAGATTGTTTTGTTTTACACTTACAATCACTAGCTCATCTCAGCTTTGGCCTTCCATGAAACCCAGTGTCTCATGATTATGCAGTTGTCCCAACATTATGAGTCCATCGTCTTCTTTCCCCTGACTGCAGTAATGGCTACCTTGATTATATCTCAAACTCTTTAAATTTGTGTCCATGTCTAGACTTGTGGATGCAAGAGGCCTGCTGACAGGCCAGCACTCGGTGGGTTCATTATGTAATGCTACGGGGAATACTCGGTGGAGCAGGGGGTCCTGTCTAGTACCTAGGAGGCAGAGGCAGGACGTTCAATTGCACCGTGCCGCCCAACAGTGGGCTCCCAGAGCAGCCTGTGATCCGGGCACTCTTGTGACTGCCACACATTGCACAGGAGCTAGGCAGCTGAGGCCTGGGTCTTCACCTGCTCGCCACACTGGGGACCTCAAGCACTGGTCAGAGGTGGTGTTTCTGTGGTGGCGCTGTGCACAGGTGCTGGACCAGACCCGGCGGCCAATTGGTGCCTGTCTGGTTATACTTTGAGGACATTTTAGGAAAACTGAATTTGTAAACCAGTAGAGGACAACTGAGGAAATACATATGAATCGAGAACTCAAAACCTACAATAGGGGCTGGGGATATGGCCTAGTGGCAAGAGTGCTTGCCTTGTATACATGAGGCCCTGGGTTCGATTCCCCAGCACCACATATACAGAAAATGGCCAGAGGTGGCGCTGTGGCTCAAGTGGCAGAGTGCTAGCCTTGAGCAAAAAGAAGCCAGGGACAGTGCTCAGGCCTTGAGTCCAAGCCCAGGACTGGCAAACAAAACAAACAAACAAACAAAAACCCTACAATAGGGCTGGGGGTAGAGCTCAGTGTAGAATACCTGCCTGACATGTGCAAGGCTCTGGGTTCAATCCCCAGCCGCACACATACACACATACAATTCTGTCCTAAGTAACACACCTGACACTTAGCCCAGCACCTCTCACCTGTGGCCTACAAGTGAAGACATGACGTCACCAAGTGACGCCCTCTGTTTGTCTCAGCTAGGCCCCATACCAACTAAAAGTTTCTGGCCTCGTCCAGAGAACCACTGTCCCTCCACCTGCATGGCAGCCCCATTCATGGCATTTACCCAGAGCAGGCTCGGGAGCCACAGACCAAGTCCAAACCCCAACTCCATCACACTGCCTTGCTAGACGTGGAGTCACTTCACGGAGACTGTGGGATTGCTGGGGACAGAAAGCGCGTCAGGAAAGCGTGTCGAGAGGGGCCCGCAAGGGTGGGCGCATGGCTCTGTCCACAGCGGGGCGAGCCCAGTCCGTCTTTGTCCTGCGCACAGCTTGGGAGGCGGCTTGGGAGGAGGCAGGCGCGGCCTCCCGGGGCTCCTCGGGATGGAGGGGTCCTCGGAAACTACGCCTTCCTCACCAGGCTGGCCCAGGGGCCCAGCTGTGGGCAGGAGGGGCACAGGGCCAGCTGCCTTCTCTACGATACGACACGCATCTTGGTTTTACTTGAACTTCAGGATCAACTTGCCTAATTTAGATTTATATGGGTATCGAGCCACATTCAGCTGACATTTTCTACTGGAATTTCAATTTGGATTAATTAGACTCTCTTAATAAACAGAAACGATCTATTAGCTTTCTGTATTGAGGTGACCATGGCTCCACAAAGCTGTAAGAATAGAACAGTGATGCTGTGTAGCCTTCGCTCAGACCGTGACAGCTTCCTGTACTGCCCGCAGAGCCCAGTGGCACCCCCCAGTCCGTCACCTCCGGGGCCCTTCATGCTGCTTTCTGAGGGCACCCCGACCTGTCCAGAGCCCAGCCATACTAATCTGCTCCCGTCTACACCGCATTATCACGACACGAGTACTGTATTCCTAGGTCGTGCTATCATGGAGGAATGGCTGTTGGCGCGGGGTGCGTCCTCTGACTCCGCGGGGCTCCCCGCAGGGCTCCCCGCAGGGCTGCTTGTTCTGCTCTTGGCTGCTTTTGTTTTGTCTTGTGGTGCTGAGGACTGAATGCTCTCAGGCTTTGCCTCAACCACTTGAACCGCGTCCCCTGTCCTTTGGCTCTTGGTTTTCAGAGGGGGTCTCTAGCTTGTGCCTGGGCTCCCTGCTTGGGAGTAGCTGGGACCGAGGTGTGCACCATCTGCACCACACCTGGCCTGCGTGTGCAGTTCTGAAATTGCCAGACACTAGTAGCCATTAATTCCTTTAAGGCCTTGGGCACCAGCTTCTGAAGTGAGACGGGCACCTGTGTGCTGTTGACCGTGTTGACCTTGTCAGATTAGGACACTGGCAAAATTTTGGCTCCAGTGAAATCTGGAAGGTTTCATTAATGCGATGGTTTAAAATAGGTACTCAAAAGAAGGGGGGGTGCAGAGGAGGTCCCGTGAGAACATTCTTCTACAATTCTATTTCTGAATACAAAGAGGATTCCAGAGGTTATTCTTCTATTGTTTGCACTTGGGGCTGGGGCTAGAAGTCAGCTGGCTTACTCAGGACAGATGAAGTCCTGCCTACCTGGGGAGGGTGCCTGTCCCAACCGTTACCACTCCCCCCCCCGTCCCCCCACCCCATCCCCTGCAACCAGCAGAGCTTTGCTTTCTCCCAGGGCCATCCAGTACATCCTGGCTGGCGAGTTCCGCTCTCCAACAATTCTAGACCCCTCGCCTTTGCCCCAGCTTCCTGTTCACCATGGTGCAGCAGAGGTTCCTGAGGCTGGGGAGAGGACTAAAGATGGACTGGGGAGATGTGTGAGCACTCTGGGGGACAGTGGGACGGGGGCCTCAGTGACCCCAGTCTCCTTGGATGGGACGTGAGCCCATGCTGGTCTCCCGTGAACATGGAAGCATCTCTTTCCCAGGGGCACTTGCCTTTTCTAGAGACACACATGTACACATATATACGTGTGTGTGTATATATATACACACGCACACATACACACACATGTGCTCAGTGCTCAGGTCAGTAAGAGCAGCTCTGGTCTAGAACTCTTGTGGGCCCCACTGCTGGTTCCAGGCTGAACAGAGCTGCTATGCAAAGAATCCCGGTACTTTTGGAGCTAAAGGGAGTGAGGAAATTCAGCACCCTGAACTTAGGTAAGGAGAGACTGTGCCTCAAGTACCAGGCTTCCACCAGGGCTCCGCATGCCTCTGCCAATCCCTAGTCAGGTGGTAACCATACACGGGCTGAGCAGCCCTGGGAACGGAGCTGGCACTGGCTCTGCTCCCGGGTGACAGTCTACAGCTGTATCCTCCTTACCCTCGGACCCTGCCCGTCCGCTGAGTTCCTCGGCATTCGATGTTCCACGGCAGGCCCAGCCCTATGTTGTAGGTGTCCCACTGACTCGGAGCACTCTCAGTCTATGGGTAATCCTGAGATGATACTGCTTACACTGTCTGCCAGGCTTTGTGCTGCATGCTTCCTAAACATCACAGCACTAATCTTCTGGGCAGCCTTTGACATAAGAATACCATGGAGTCTTCTTTGGAGATAATCAGCCGAAACTCCAGGGATTAGGTCTAGAGCCCAGGGTCACAAAGCCAGGGCGCAACAGATCTGCTGAGGAAGCACTGGCCCTGGAATATTCTCTCGTAATCATCAATAGACAGGCCGAGCTCTCTTCTGACCCTCTCTGCCAATTCCCAGGCCAGGGCTCATAATCCTGCTAGTCTTAGATAAAATTTCTCAGCTTTAGATCGTCCCATTGAGTCCCACGCTTTTCCCTTCCCATTCCTAATGTCTAACTTCCTGCTTGTTTGTGATGAAAGCTTTGGCACCCTGTCACCTTCGGGGTCCATGAGAGCAAGCATGGCAATTTCAATTCAGTGTTTTTCTTCTAGGCTTAATCCATGTGGTGCTGAGTGTAGGCCCTTGGTGACTGTTTCAAGAAGAAATAGGGGGGCTGGGGATATGGCCTAGTGGCAAGAGTGCCTGCCTCATATACATGAGGCCCTGGGTTCGATTCCCCAGCACCACATATACAGAAAATGGCCAGAGGTGGCGCTATGGCTCATGTGGCAGAGTGCTAGCCTTGAGCAAAAGGAAGCCAGGGACAGTGCTCAGGCCCTGAGTCCAAGCCCCAGGACTGGCCAAAAAAAAAAAAGAAGAAGAAATAGGGGAACAAACAGAAGGACTCCCATTCAAGTGGGGTGCCAGGAGCCAGGCTGGGGCCTGAGAAGGCTGCACGGGACCCCGGTAGGCTGTGGCAGTTTTTAAAGAGGTAGCAAAGCCCCAGAGCTGCTGCCCTGGGCTGAGGTTCCCCTCCTCCCCCCCCCCCCCAGCCACTGCTGGGATCCAAAGTCTACCAGAAGGCGTCTCTCATTCCTTTCCTCTCCAGAAAGGTCAGGAAGTTGGTGAGCATGCCATCTTCCTGGGGCCTTCTCTGAAAGGTACCACCTTCATTTTTGGAGACTGAGATACCAAGGCTTGAGACGCAAACAAAGGTCCTCAGATCTGTGTTGCAATGAGGCCCCAGCGGTTGCACTTTCCTTGGGGGTGGGTCACTAGAAAAAAGTAGGAAGTGTATATGATTCCATCAACCATGGTTTTCCTATTAGACATGACTCGTTAAAGCAGAGGGCTTACTCCAGAGTAAACATTTCAAACTGGAGAGGGGAAGCAGAGATTTATGACATCGAGTAGGACTTAAAGGACAAAGAGAAGGCCCTGTGTACCAGCACGCCCCACAAACACTACCCCAAACACCAGCTCGTTCCAAGCACAGTTCCACCAGCCCAGTCCTTCATCCTGCTACAAGCAGCATCACGTGCCTTGCCTGCACCCCACTTGTTCTCCCTGAATACAAGGCTGTGGCTCCCCGCTCAGTCCAGATGCACAAGGCCTTTCTGGGGCTGCTCATGTGTCACATGCCCCCCAAGGCAGGCTGTCTCTCTCTCCCTGGCCCACAGCTCCAAGCCATAAACACAGAAGGCAGCCCAAGGTACGCTCCTTGTGACCAGTCCCCAGTGGAACAGAGCTTGATGCTGACCTGTGCCTTGTTCTGCTCAGAATAAACCTCCTGCCCCCAGCTCTTTCACCAGCCCTAGACAATGCTTCCTGCCCGTCCAGGCAAAGCAGGTGGCTCAGTGACGGGCACTGCAGCTCTGATTCTTCATACCAGCTCCTGGCAGACAGTTTTCCTCAAAGAATGGGGCACAGTGGAGGGCTGTGCAGGGAAGCAGACGCTATTGTTGGCCTAACTGCCCCTCTCCCCGATCCAATTAAGTCATGTTAGTTTGGCTGGAGTGACACACCCCAGAGAGTCAGTCTCTCGCTCTGTGTCGCTCTCTCGCTCTTCCCTCTTCCCCTCCCGCTCCCCCTCCCTCCGTCTCCTACCCTCCCTCCGCCTCCCTCCTCCTCTCTTCTGAGGTGTTCCCTGTGGCTTAGGCGGCTATGTGGAGTCAGCTCCCATCAATACCTCAGCTCCCCAGGAGCCCAGCCTCTTTTGTTTGCCAATGTGCTCCCTGGGCAAACAGATTATTCCAGAACCTTCTAGCTGTCTTTCCTTGCTTCTTCCTTTTCCATTGTTAGAAAAGCAGTTGCAGAAACTGGATTTGTCTGCGGCCTTTCACTGCCCCTCGCCTGCGGCCTGCCACTGAGGACAGGCGAGCACATGCTTTGGCCAAGGGGCCTGGAGGAGGCCCCTCCACTAGGCCTCCCTGGGCAGAAGGGCAGGGGGAAACGTCTGCTCCACAGCCAGTGCCAGGGCCCCTTCCACAGGCGGCGGGCAGCTCGGGGCGGGAGCGGGAGAGGGGTGTCCTCACCCAGACTTACCTGCAGAGCCTCGCTCTCTAACTCAACCTACAGACACTGACACCAGTACCCAGGGCCTGGCACAGCCAAGGTTGCATGATAGTCAGGAAACAGTTGCCACCACACACCCCTTCCTACAGCCTCAGAAGGGCCCAGGGCAGCGCACTGGCCAGCACCTCTACTCTCAGGCCCAGCTTGGGCTGCACAGAGCAGGGCCACCAGGCCCAGTGTGGTGCACTTGATGACAATCTCATGTCTTAAGATTTCCTGCATTTTTTGGTCTTTTTTCTAAATTGCTATGATACACATATATATGTATATATACCCATACATACATATGTACTGTATACACGATTGCTGTATGTACAGAGGAGTTAAAGCCTCCTCCTGCCTCTTTAGCCCCATTTTAAATCCAGGACCAGTGGCTGCCAACTACCCACCTGCACCCCATTCCCTGGGGAGTGGGCACCCTTCCCACACTCCCGCCTCAGGGCTGCCACACCATCTGACCAGAAACCTGGTGTGTGTGTATATGTGTATATGACCAGTTGGGAGGCAGAGCAGCCTTATCAAGGCTCAGGAGGGCCTCAGGCCTGGGGCACATCCGGTTCATTGTCTCTGTAGACAAAGGTAAGGGCTAGTAGACAGCAGGGTTGGTTGCGAAGGCCTAAGGGCTCTGCAGGACCAAAATCTGAAGTCCTAAAGCCCCAGCTCTGGGGGACAGGGACAGCATGGAGTGACACTAGAGTGCTGGATGTCAGGACAAAAAGAGGTCTAAGAGCCAGCACCTGCCAGAATACATAGAGGGTTCTAGAAGCTGTGGCTATCCACTGAGGAGACAGGTGTCAGTTGGAGAGGAGGGGTTCTCAGGCTTGAGCTCAGAGCCTCATATTCTTGCTTGGCTTCTTCACCCAAGGCTGACACTCTACCACGTGTGGCGGAGCCACAGCTCCACTTTCTGGGTTTGAACCACGACTCTCAGCCTTCTGAGTAGCTAGGATTACAGGTATGCAGCACCAGTGTCCAGCACAAGTATTATTTTTAGTCTGCCAGTCCCTGCAGTCCCTGCTGTTCCTGGACCTCTGAGCCCCTCAAGCTTTGCGATATGCTGGATTTCTGTGCCTCCCGTGCCTTTGGGAAGCAGGCTGTGGGCTAGCTAGACTGTCCCTGCTGCTCTGCATGTCCCCTCCCCTTGCCCTCAGCTGCTGCGGGGCATCCAGGCCAGCTGGCCAGCTGGGGAGCCCTGGGTGTGGGTGGCCTATCTTAGCTAACACCTCCCACTTTGGTAAGCACCTATGGGAGCACCTTTGGTAAGCACTCATGGGAGTGACAGGCACTACTTCTCAGGGCCCCCAGGACCATGAGCACCGCACCCCCTCCCCCACCAGCCAGGTCTCAGGGAGCCGAGGGTAGCAAGTCCTGCCCCAGGATGGCTTTCCGGGAGCCTTAAAGGCCCCTGTGGGATGCCCTGCAAAGACCCTGGTGGGGTGGAAAATCCCCAGGCTGCTGGGGGTCAGCCAGGGAATTCCTCCTGCTGCCCTCTGATGCCAGGGTGGAGGGTGGCAGCACCCCTCAGGGCTCGGGGCAAACCGTCAGGCTCCACTGCACGAGCTCCACAGGGGTGCAGAGAGAGTGAAGCAGGAGGATTCCGCAGGGAACCCACACAGAGCCCCTGGGCCTCTGTAGGGCCGGGATCACACAGGGGTGGCTGACTGGTCTGAAAGGGAGGTACCGTGCCAAGCTTTTGTTCAGACAGCACCTCAACCCAATCTAGGCTGCCTGGCTCAGAGTGGCTACCAGGCCCTGCCTGTGTGCCGTCCTAGCACCCCACACACTGCCAGCATGCCCCCCAGAACACAGGTGCTGGAGGAGAAGCTAGGCAGAAGAGGCACAGCAAGATGGGAGCTGAGTGGGTCAAGGGCTACTCCACACAGGGTATTAACTGAACCACCACCCCAGGCAGAAACTCAGGCTGAAGGGTGACCTTGCAGGATTCAGGGGCAGTACAAACACACACAGACACACACAGACACACAGACACACACACACACACACACACACACACACACACACCCGGGGGGCTCCTGTCCCTGGCTGCCGCGGGGTGGTCCGCCTGCCTGGCTGCACAGGAAGGCCGAGGAGACCCTGAGAGGCTCAGGTGGCTGGAAGGCGGGCACC
This sequence comes from Perognathus longimembris pacificus, assembly GCF_023159225.1. Taxonomy (NCBI): domain Eukaryota; kingdom Metazoa; phylum Chordata; class Mammalia; order Rodentia; family Heteromyidae; genus Perognathus; species Perognathus longimembris. The sequence goes on along the minus strand of NC_063173.1, from coordinate 62,040,296 downwards.
TCCCTCCGCCTTTTAAGAGCAAACAACTCAGCTTGCTGACTTTGATGCTGGTTTAGGCCCAGCTTTGAAGTCAGCCCTGCACTGATAATCTAGCAGCCTCTGGGGCTCCATGTGGCCCTCCAGGTGCCCCCACCACAAGAAAGAAGACCTTTCAAGTGGCCTGGAGAGGTGCCTTGAGGAGGGGAAAAAAAAAAAAAACAACAAAACACCCTAGGGAGGCAGGGAGAGTACAGTGGAGGGGCCTAAAATGATGGCCCCAGCCCCCCGCCTCAGCCCTGCTTCTCTGGGCAGTGGGCAGAGCCCCCAGCCTCCCAACCTGAGGCCTGCCCAGGAAGGACAGAATGAGTGGTGGACCCGTGAAGGCAGCACAGCTCTTCTCAGGATTCTCAAACGTGGAGACACGGAAGAGGCCTGTGGCCCGCTGAGAAGGCCTGGGCAGGGCAAGTGGCTGCCAGGGAGCGCTCTCCACTTCGCCCTGGGCCCAGAACAGAGCCAAGGATTCAGGGTCCCTTGCCTAGGGACGCCGGCGGGCATGACCTGAGGCAGGCCTGGCAGGAAGAATGGCACGCGGCACTCTGGGGGACCTAGCCGGGGCAGCTTAGCAGCTTGCCTGCGCGTCCAGCCTCTTCTTCGTGGTGGCCCCCACTCAGCCAGCCTGTCGCTCCCAGGCCACACTCCCCCCCAACAGTGAGGCCAGACTCTGAGCCTAGTTGTTTACAAGACCTTTGTCCAAGCACAGGGCCAGCAGGGCCTCCTCCACTGTCCTGCCCGCTGCCGTGGACGCCTCTGGGCTAGGCTGGAGCAGGAGGCAGGCAGCCCTTCCCTAGTCCCCCAGAGACAAGACCCATTCAGGCAGCCAGTGGCCTCAGCCAGCCAACCCGTGTTGATCCATGGGTGCTTCCCTAGGGGACGTGAACTCCCACCGAGGCACTCGGCCGCCCCCCCCCCCCCCGCCACCCCAGGACTGCTATAGTGATGGCGCTGATCACACGTCCCTCTGGGAAGGGCTGGGGGCTGGATGAGACCACCAGAACAGAATGCCAGGCGCTGAGGCCTGGTGACAGGTTGCACATGGGGCGGGGGGGGGGGGGGGGGGAGGCATGTCCTCCATCACAGAAAAGGTGGTGTGAGAATGGGACAGAAGCTTAGGGTGCGTTTGTGTCTGTCGCACTGCAGTTTTCAGTGTGCAGAAATCCTGCACAGTTGAGGATGGTTGAGTGGCTGCCCCTCGCCTCAAGCCCCATCCTGCCCTCCTCTGTGGGGCCTCTGGGTCTGAGCCGTGGCCCAGGCTCTGCTGTCTTTGGAGCCCTGCCCCCTCCAAGGCTCTGATGTTTTTCCATCTCAGCCATTCAAGGCCGTTTTTCAGCCTGCCTGGCTTTGCATTAGAAACTGGGGGGATTTTCCATCCTTCCCAGATTATGGCCGAGGCCTCGCCGGGGCAGCTTCCCCTCTGCACTCGGTAAGCAAGTCCTCCCGCTCCCTTGATCCATCTGGGGCGAAGGGGGAGAAGCGAGAGCCCATCTGCCCTGGGGAAAGGCAGCGGCCAGGGGCCCCGGGCAGGAGGCATGCTGCAGCAAGGCCGTTCCATTCACAGTCAGAGGACAGGAATCCCAGCGCCAGGTGACCTCTGCAATGACACAGACTCCATGGACAGGCACCTTCCGTCTATTCTGGTTTTCCTCACTGTCTTACCCACTCTGTCCTTCCTTCTCTCTGCCGGCCTGGCCACGGGACACGATCACCATACATCTTGCTCTAAGCCATTTCCCAAAACCTGTCCCCTCAGCACCAGGGGCTCCTAGTCGTGTGTCCTGACCACCAAGTGTGTTTTCACTCCGGATGGGTCCCCGCCCGCAGCTTCCCTCCGTGGCCTGTCACCCCACGCCCCAGCGTGCGCTCCAACTCCAGCCAAGGGAGGTCCCTCACCAGCAGCACCGGGCAGAGACGCAGGGGCACCTCCACTGCCACCACCGCCCCAAGATCACCTTCTAGCCCATGCACCCCACTTGCCATTCATTCCCCACGCATTCTGGGAGCCCAGACACGTTTCATGTGGGTGAAGAAGTGAGAGTTCCCTGGGTAGGGGTCTCTTAGCCAGCCCAGCTGAGGAATGGCTCCTGACTTTAAGAGAACCACTCGCTTCAAAACCACTTTCCCTGGCAGCTCTTAGCTCCCAATGGGCCAGCAGGAAGCTACAAGTGAAGCCATGACTCAAGGGCTTGTAGAGAGCCGGCCTTGAGTTTAAAAGCCAAGCAAGAATGCTAAGCCCAAGTTCAAGCCTCAGGGTAGGCACACGCACACATATATGTACACACTCCTTCCTGTCACACCAGCTAGTTCTCAGTGTCCCAATCTCTCTCTCTCACATACACACACACACACACACACACACACACACACACACACACACAGTCACACAATCTGCTCCGGCTTTGAACTCCAGTCAGGCCCTCCTAGGAGAGACTTAGGCAACAAGTCCAGGGTCACCAGTGTGGCCAGGGACTAAACATCTCAAATACACACCTACTGCACAGGCCTCCCTGCCTTCCAGGCCCTCTGGGCTCTGGTGGGACCCCGTCAGCTTGGACAGCAGCAGCAGCAGCAGCAGCAGTGGGACAGACTTGTTTGCTGGGCCCTGGCCCCCCAGGGAGTCCCCATTCTCTGATGCTAATTGCTACAATTAGCGGGAGAAAGGGCCTATTAGATCAGTTTCTTCTCCTGGTTAAGCCCAGGCTGCTAGGGTGGGTGGGCCCTGGGCTTCTTGGAGGAGCAGGATCTCTACCATAAATGAGGCCACATTTAAATGCAAACAAGGGCCTCCCCCAGCCCTAGGCAAGGCAGAAGAGAGGCCCTCAAGTCCCCAGAGGAGAGGTGCTGAGTCGGTGCTCTCTCCCCAAAGGCCTTCTTCCTGGCCGGTCTGCTCAGCGCTCTAGCTTATCAAGAAAGGGCTAGTGAGTGACCCAAGCATCCTGAAACCAGAGGCATGTGGGGTTACAGCAGAGAGAGCCCATAAAAGAGGCCACCCACCTGCTCCCCCTACCCAGGCTACTGAGTGGAGCCCCTAGAAGTAGACTATAAGCCTTTGGATCCAAGGTCCCAGAGGTGAGAGGCCCAGCCGGGCTCCGGCCCCATTCAGTATGAGCAGGCCTCAGGTGCGCCTGCAGGAAACATCTAGAGTTGCACCCAAAAGAGAGTCCTCAGGCTGTGGGCAGGAGGCACCTGTCTGGCTGGGAAGGGGCTTCCTGTGGCCAAGTGTGGACCGGGTCTCCCCCCCCCCCCCCACTGTGAGGCTGTGGGCACTGCTGGTGGTAACACACAGGCCAGGGCCTGCTGTGTTTAAAGGGCTAGAACAGAGACCCTCCCCACCCTTGGAGCTAGTCTGAGCAGTGATATCACTGGAGTGCCCCTCCCCCCCCCAACACACAGGGAAACATAGGAAGGCACTTTCGGTTATGGTAGTAAGGAAGGAATATTGATATCAACTGAGCAAAAACCATTTAGGCTACTGCACTTCCTATACTGCAAAAGGACAGGACCCTCCCCCTCCCCCCACCCACCGTCTGACCCGGTCCCTGATGCCACCCCGGTGGCAGCGGAGGATCCCTGGCCCAAGGGGCTGGGGCTCTGACACCGTGTTTACTTTCTCCCTGAGATCTGAAAATGGATGAACACTTTCCTGGCCCAGCCTCTTCATTCATTCAACAAATCAATGAAGCCATTCAACAGAAATGTGTGCTACACCCACCGAGTGAGTGCAGACCCTCCGGAGGCCTCAGAGGCTTCCCTTCCCTCCCTTCCGGTGCAGGAGAACGGCAGCCAACACATAAGGATCAGCCTAAGTGGCTACGGTGTAGGCCACACGGGACATCAAAGCTGAGAGGCATCCATCAAGGGGAGCTCATGGGGAGAGGCAATCCAGCAGAGGTGGCTGGTGCAAAGATCCTGAGCTAGGAAGGAGGCTTGACTGATGGAACAGATGGAAGATTCGCGTGGCCAGAGATTGAGGAGAGGACGCTGTTCAGAGTGGGAGGGCAGGCAGAGGCGAGGTGGTAAACATGATAAAAGTTAAGTTTCATTTCCTGGAAACAGGAGTCATTGGCAGGTATCTGGTGGGAGAACGAGGCACGCAGCACACGCTCCTTCGTGGCCATTGGGATTTCACTGCCTCGGGCAGAGTTAACCACGACCCCCAGTGCCCAGAATGCATGCCCCTCCCTCCAAAGTCTGCACAAAGGTGCTACTCTGTTCCCGTCCACACTTCTCCACTCCCCTCCCCCGGACAGCTGCCCCATGATTGTGTGTGCCACACCCCAGTCCCCAATGTCAGTGTGGTGTGGAAGTTTAATAACGCACAGGCATGCGTGGAAGCTCTCCCGTTTGGCACGTGTGTTGCTCAGCACTGCTTGCATGAGTCTCCATCTTGTAAAGTGTACATTCAGTCCCCGGCTCCCTGGCTGTGCACACACAGCCCCTTGTTGTTCTGGGGAGGACTCTGGCATGTTTACTGAGGGGGGGAAACTGCCGCCTGTGCCACAGGTGTAAAGTATTTTGAGGAAGAAGTGCTGGGCAGCTCCCTAGAACTGCCTGTTTCCACCCTACTTGCAGCACACAGGGAGGGAGCCTGATTCCCTGCCTTCTGCAGTCGGCCATCTCGGGCTTTCATTAGTGTTTCCCACGAGCACCGGCAGCTTCCTACCTCCCCCTTTCTGACCGGCAGATTTTCCTCCATCTTAGCCATTGCTTTCCCATGCTCAGCGGGTTCCTGCGTCTCATCTCTGGTCACGTAGGGAGGCAAGAAGTGAAGGACGTCTTAGTCTTACTATGAAAACAGCAATGGAAACCCTCCCTTGACATGTGTTCAGGTTCACAGAGGGCTGAGGTTTGTGCTTCTGAGACATGCTTGAGTTCTGCGCCCCACCCCCACCCCCGCCGCCAGGCCACCTTGTCCCAGAAGGGTAAACCGAGTTTTCTCCTGTTAAACAAATGTCAACTGCCTTTGTGTATGTGCGTGCACGCATGCGTGTATGTGCACAGATTCTAGTACCGGAGCTTGAGTTCGGGGCCTGCACACCTGTCCCTTAATATTTCTCTCAACGATAGAATTCTACTACCTGAGCCATGACTCCCCTTCCTGATTTCTAGTGGTTAACTGGGCTGGCTTTGAACCTCAGTCCTCAGATCTCAGCCTCTACCTTTTCCTCTGAACTCTTGGGTCTGTAGGAGCTCCTTTCTCGGAGCGCAGTCAGCAACTGGCAGTTGTATTTTTCTCTTTCTAGTTTACTGGTTTTCCAGTATCCTCTTCTACTCTCCAGGGGTGTGTGACACCTCCTTTAACACATGACATTCTCCACTACTCAGAGCTGTCCCTGAGCTCCTCCAGGCCCATTCCCACTGTGGAAGCCTTGGGTGTGGTTTAGCAAAGTTCACTTGGCACTTGTGCATCTTTACTTCCACATCAGCCAAGTTCCTCAAAGTTCCCTCCAACTGGAAGTTGGAGTTGAGGCCTCCCTGACTTGACAGATGTGGCAAAGTCCTAACATCGTTCTAATGCTACATTGCTCCCTCCAAGAAATTGGAATGTCTGCATATCAAAATATCTTCCCTTATCCTCCAATAGAGATTAATATGTTTTCCATAAAAGTCTTCTTGAGAAATTCTTAGACCTGCTATAAATTTTGTTGCTATTCTGACTGCTACCTTAATCTTTTAGTATATTTTTAAAATTACCATTGGCATAAAGAAACATGGAAGGGTTTTGTTGTTGAACTTTCTTTTTAGTTGTAACACCTCCTATTTATTATGAACTATTTTTCATGAATCGTGGCAATTTTCAAGTGATGGTGGGCCCAGACCCTTTAAGGAAAAGTTAAAACCATTCCCAAGATACTCAGACCTCACCTGCCCTGTCTATGTTCACTCACAAAGCCAAAAAGAGTTTTCCAGAAACAACATGACCCTACTGGGTATGAGCTTGTAAACATTCCTCAGCTTTAATTTCTAGTAATGAAATGATCACTTGATATGATCCATAATAAGAAATGCTCTTAGGAAGGGGTAAAAAGTATAGGGTCCTGACATAAAAAAGGTAGAGAACCCTAATTTTATTTTTAAAAGACAAAATTAAAAAAAGTCTTGTAAGTCCCACTTTCTCTCATCCCAGGAGATCCTTGCCTCTCAGGTTCTTTCTCTCACATTAGGAATGCCAGGGTGCTTCCCTTGGCCTACTTCTTATCTTGAAGGGAAAAGCTCCCAATTCCTTTCCCTGTTGAGCTTACAGAAAACTTAAGCTTAAGAGTATAATTTATGGGGCTGGGGATAGGGCCTAGTGGCAAGAGTGCTTGCCTCCTATACATGAAGCCCTGGGTTCAATTCCTCAGCACCACATATATAGAAAACAGCCAGAGGTGGCGCTGTGGCTCAGGTGGCAGAGTGCTAGCCTTGAGCAAAGAGAAGCCAGGGACAGTGCTCAGGCCCTGAGTCCAAGGCCCAGGACTGGCCAAAAAAAAAAAAAAGTATAATTTGTATCAACTCAGGGGAAGTCCTACATAAGTGTCTTTCCACCCCACCCCTCAAAAAGCACACATAGGCACTCAACTTCATCATACAATTTCCCTGCCTCTATGGAGAGAAGCTTAGGTTGTTGTTTTTTTTCTCCTGTAGTCTCTTAACGTGGTGAATTACACGGATTGGGTTTCTGATATTGGATCATCTTTGCATTCCAAGGAGAAATCCCAGTTGTTTAAGAAGAGTTGTTTAATATTCTGTTGGGCTCAGCTAACATTGCACATGGAACCTCTGTGTCTATATTCAGCAAGAGAACGGCTCATAATTTCTTGTGCTTTCCTCTATTTGAATTTGGACATGCTCTGATTCGCAATTTAAAAAGATCCTCTAGCTGGAGCATAAATCCTGAAACAGATCCACTTTTCTCTTGAGCATGTTTAGAAACACATTAAAATAGAACCATAATCAAGCAACCCAATCCTTAAATTTTTCTCTTAGTGAGTATCTGGGAAACAGGTGGAGAAATGGATCATTCGAGACACCATAGAAATGTGCTTAATCCGGCCGGGCTGCTTCCCTTCCACAAGGGCTGCCTGCCCTGGCCCCGCAGGGCACGGCTGTGTTATCAGGCTCCGGGCTGGGTGCATGCAGGTCAGGCAGAGGAGAACACAACAGAATAAATCCCTGCCTTGGAGCTCATGGTCTGACAGCGGGCGTGGAAAGGAAAATTAGAGGGCCACAACACACCAACTGTGCGGTGGTTCTGAAAAACGCTGGGCCGTTGTGATAATTTAAAACAGACGTGTTTTACCTAGATGACCTATTCGCTTCACTGTCCAGCAGCACATCGCCACAGGAAGGTATACTCCACCCCATTTTTACAGAAAAGATGGGGCGGTGGGGGCTGACCCCCAGGGCCTGGGCTCAATTAATCAACTCCGGCTTTAACCAGTGCACGCGACCTGGATTGCTCATCCTCACGTCTCTGCCTCGCCCCCGGCCGAGAAGCGGACCCCAGCTTCCCCTCAATCCGACCCCTCAGCCGCACCTGGGGTTCTGCCGTCCCAAGCGCCCCAACTCGGCGCTATGCCGGAGCCCTCACCGGGGACGCGGGGCCCTGATCCGTCCCCACTCCCGGCCACGTGGCGGCTTCCAGGGCCGGCTGGAATTCCGCCCCTGCCCGTGAATCCGAGCCACGAGGTGGACTCCGGGGCAGCCTGCAAACCCGACTCGGCCCCCGACCCTGAACCACGGGGCTCACTCCAAACACTCCGCTCCCGCTCCGCCGCCCCCAACCCGCCGGGCCCCAGACCCGACTCTCCTCGGGCCCCAGACGCCCGCCTCGGGGGCCGCGGACCCGACTCGCCTGGGGCCCCGGGTAGACGCCCGCCACGGGGGCCGCGGACCCGACTCGCCTGGGGCCCCGGGTAGACGCCCGCCTCGGGGGCCGCGGACCCGACTCGCCTGGGGCCCCGGGTAGACGCCCGCCTCGGGGGCCGCGGACCCGACTCGCCTCGGGTTCCCAGGTCCGGCCTCGCACCCCAGGCACGGGCCCCCCACCCCCGGACCCGACTCGCCTCGGGCCCCCAGGTCGGGCCCCAAACCCGTCCCAACCCGACTCGCCTCGGGCCCCCAGGTCGGGCCCCAAACCCGTCCCAACCCGACTCGCCTCGGGCCCCCAGGTCCGGCCCCAGACCCCAGGCACGGGGCCCCCGGACCCGACTCGCCTCGGGCCCCAGCCCCCAGCCCACCCCCGGTGCCACCTCGGGTCCCAGGGCGGAACCGCGAGCGACCACGAGGCGACTGCAGAGCGAGCTCGGGGCCGAGTCGGACCTCCGGTTCCGGACCGCGGCGGCCTCCGCACCCGGACGCGGGTCCAGACTCGCCCCTCCCGGGGCCCCCGACCCCACCCCGCTCCCCGGGATGCGGCCGGCCCCGTCGGCCGCGGTCAGATCAGCGCGGCAAGACGAGCCGAGGCCCCGGCCGGCCGGAGCCGCGGCGGGGCGCGGAGCTCACCTCGACCCTCCGTGCTGCTGGCGGGCAGTCCCGCGCCGTGCCGCGTGCCGCGTGTGCCGTGTGCCGCGCCGAGCCGCGCCGCCACCGGAGGCGCCCAGAAGGACCGCGCCGAGCCGAGCCGCACCGAGCGCGGCACGGACCGCGGAGGGAGGATGGAGCGCGGCCCGGAGCCGGCTGCGCTGAGGAGAACCGCGCCGGGACCGGAGGAGCCGGGACCGCGGCGAGACGATGCGGCCACCGCTCCGCGCCGAGCGGCAGCGGCGCGCGCGGCCACGACCCAGCCCGCGGTGCGGTGACGTGGCGGCCACGGCGCTCTTAAGTGCCCGGCCGTGGGGGCGGGCGGGCTGGGGGCGGCCGCGATGATTGGCCCGGTAGCGAAGACGATGTGCCGCGCGCTCTCATTGGTGGAGCGCGACGCGGCCAATGCCATCTGGGCTCGGATTGGCCGGACCTCCCCCGTGCCACGTGCCACACCCTCGGGAACGAGGCGGCTCGGCGACCCAGCCCCCACACGCGTCGGTGCCCCCGGATTCCCGGGAGAATCGGGGCCTCTGGGCAGGGCTGTCGGGGGCAGCCCCCCCACCCCCGTCCCCGTCCCCATCCCCGTGCTTCTGGAAAGCGTCGTGACCCAGGATGCGGAGACCTCTCTCGGCCATGTCGGTAACCAGCGTGGCCCAGGCAGCCCAGATCGCAGCGACCCCCGGGGGTCCCGGGACCGCCCTGGTGTGCAGAGCACAAGGGGGAGGGGGGGCTCAGATCCACGGGGTCACCGACGCGAACGGGCCACAGCGCTGAAGTGGGGCCTCGACCACCACCTTGGATTCCTCCTGACCCTGGGCCGGCCGCCCTCCCCCACCTGGGGTGCCTGCAGCCGAAGCCAGAAGGCCCCTCCCCGGGGCCCTGCCTGCCTGCCTGCCCGGGGGCAGCCGGGACTGGTGCGGGAACTGCACTTTGAGAACGTGGGGCTTTAAGTGTGCTCTTAAAAGTTGTTACACCCCAACCCAGGATTGACTTCAAACAGGGGAGGGAGCAGGGGAGGGCTGGAGCCAGCCCAAGTGAGCAGGCAGCCCTCAGCCAAATCACGCAGGAAGGCCATACATCTCAAATGCTTTCACAGAAAATATATGTCCACCAGAACAGCCAGGAATCTCCCTCCAAGGGTGACCCGGCCGGGGCGGGTAAGAGGTGGGGGAGGACGGTGTCATCGTCCCTGGCATCGAGAACATCTTCACTGTGTCTCCGGGCCGTGCCCAGCCTGGCCCTCTCCGGCCAGCCCAGAGGAAGGATAGGCAGCCCCGCACATGTCCATCTTCTGGTGCCTGTCCCCTTCCAGACTGGTCTGGGAGTTGATGTAGCTAGTGCAGAGGGCTCATGCTGCTTGTACCCCTGATTTGGGAGTTTAGCCTGTGCCCATTCCACAAGGCCCATCCTCAGGATGCCCTACACTTTGGATTTCATGATCTACCATTGCCATTTTGAAATTCTTCCTCGTTGTTTTTTGGTGTTTTCTTTGGGGGGGGGAGGTGCCAATACTGGGGCTTGGACTCAGGACCGAAGCGCTGTCCCTTAGCTTTCGAGCTCAAGGCTGGTGCTCTACTATTTGACCTATACCTCTACTTCTGGCTTTTGGGTGCTCAATTATAGATAAGAGTCTCACAGAGTTTCCTGCCTGGGCTTGCTTCAAACTACAATTCTCAGGTCACGGCCTCCTGAGTAGCTAGGATTACAGATGTGAGCCATGGGTGCCCAGCCTCATTTTGTCTTTCGGATGTGAAGTCTGATGGGACTGGGGCACAATTAGTACCTTCCTGTATTTCCCTGCCTTCTCGGGGTAGGTGCTCAGCGGGCCTGTGATCACTAGAAGGGATACCACCTCCCCACACGGTGACCACAGTTACCCTCTTGCCTAGAGTCCTGGCTCAGATTGTCCACAACACCAAGACTCCTACATGTCTCATTCCTCTGCCTTTGTAAACCAAGATGGTGGACCTGTGCTGCTGGCCCGTGCAGCTGTTGCAGTTGGCACCAGGAGAGTGGGGATAAAGCCCTCAGGCACTGCCCTGCTCCTCCTTGCTGCGGCTCCCACCCAGCCTCTCCCCAGCCCAGCCCTGGGTCTTGAGGCCTTCCACAGCAGGCCGGGGCCCCTTGCTCGTACACCCTCTCTGCAGATCCGTTTTACTGGCAGGAGGGACATCGGGGTGGCGAACCCTCGTGCGCGTAGAGAGATGCCAGTTTTCACCAACACAAAACTCCCCACCCGTGGCTTGCCACACATCCCTATGGGAAAGACAGGACAGCTTTCCAGAATGTTGCAGTGCTTCTCTGGACAAGAACCAGCAGTTCTCCGCTTTGGTGTTTGCGGCTGGTGCTAGCCATGTTGTGCACGAGTGCCCGGTCACCCCTCTAGACCTCAGCACGAACTCAGAGCTGTTTGCCAAACTAATTTTATTTTATTCGAGAAAGTGAAAGCCACGGGCTGACGGTCACTGAGCACACGGATGGGGGTTTTGTCTTCAGAACTGATCTCTGAAATCATGAGAACCGAGTGCATTTGACTTTATGCTGAGCACAGTTTGGACCCCATTTGTTTCCTAAGTGGTAGATCCTTCCTAAGCGGTAGATCCATGGGTGCCGTTTGGTTCGTCGCCTGCGCGTGGCTACAAGGCAGACTCTGCAGTCCCAGGCTGTCCGTGATGCCCCGAGCCCTGTGTCCTCAAGCTGGGACCCCATAGGGGCCACACCGTGCTTCTACGGAGCCCCTGGATCGCTCTTAGAGGATAAGGAGCTTGTCCCTGCCTTAGGGGCCTAGGCTCAGGCCATGAGCCCGTGGCCCCCCCATGCTCCCTCCCTCCCCGCACATGGGGTGCTGTCAATCAGCTCGTGCAGCCTGCCGGCTTGGCGCACCTGTTGCCCCCACCCCCACCTCTCTTCCGCCGGTGGAGACCAGAGCAGAACAGCGCAGGAATGAGAGGGTTTGTTGTCTTGTCCAGAGACGAGAGACATGTGGGCAAGGGGCAGGAGAGACCTGCAAGGCAGGCCGGAGTCCACGCCGGGCCCCAGGCTGGATGGGGGCTGCCACGCTTGCTGGGGGGGAGGGGCGGTTGCACAGGGTACCAGCAGGATTCAGAGATGGGGTCCTCCTAGTTGCACTGGGGACCCTCACCAGCCACCCCCCCCCCATGCTAGCCTGGCGGATCTCCGTGAGGTTTGGCGTCTGTAGCTGCTCATTGCCTTCCTGGGGTTCAGGGCCGCAGGGGTGTGTCCAAGGCAGAGATCTGGGCACCTGACGGCCGCTGCCTGCGCTCCCATGTGACAAAGGGCAGGGTCTGCCCTCCCCCCAAGTCTGGTTTATCTCATCTGGACATGGTAGGGGCTGAACTAATGTTCCTTGTGTTCCTTCCAGTTCCAACATTTGGGGTTCAAAAGGTTTTCTTGCAAGCCCCTGCTCCCCAGAGCACGCACGCACACACGCACGCACAGCTGAAGAGAATTAGACTCCAAACGTCCACTTGGCTTTTCTCTTGATTCCAAGGTATTTAGAGTGGGGGTGGGGGATTAGGGGAGGAAGTTGCTGAGCTAATTCTTCTCCATTTGCCAACACAGAAGTGCAGATGGGGCCCAGAGCCCCGCAGGGTCCCAAAGAGACGCCACGCAGGCAAGGCAAGAGAGAGGGCTGTGTCTGGGGGCCCCTCGCCTGAGCGAGGACGTGGCAGGCCCTGGCCAGGGGGCTCTGGGGCCTTGGTCCTCCCCACCCCCAGCCCTGGGATCTGAAGGTGGAGCCAGCTTCAGGCCCAGCCAGAGTCCCCACTTGCTGCTTCCCTCTGAAACAGAGAGGCCCTGAGCCACGTGGCCACCGTAACCAGGCCATCTTCTAAGAAAATAGCCTGGAGACCCACAGCCCCCTGAAGAAGACAGGAGTGCAGAGGTGGGAGGGGCCCCAGGGCTCAGTGCAGTGCGAGAAAGCACTTCCATCCGTCCTTCCCTCCCTCCCTCCCTCACTTTGTCCCTTCTCTCCCTCCCTCCCTTTCTTTCTTCCTTTCTCCCTTCCCTCTTTACTTCACCCCACCCTTTGTCCCTCCCTTTTTCCCTCTGCCTGCCCTCCCGCCCTCCCTCCCTCCCTCCCTCCTCTCTTTCTTTCTTCTCTTTTCTTTGGCAGTACTGGGCCCGCATGCTCTCACTTGAGCCATGCCCCTAGCCCTTTTTGCCTTCGGTTTTTTTGTTTTATTTTTATAGGGTCTCGTGTTTTTATCAGGGTCTACAGTGCTCCTACCTATGTCTCCTTGCGGGTAGGATTACAAGCAGAAGCTACCTTGCCAGCCTGAAGCCTGTTCTTAAGACTGTGGCCAACACCCACTATCTCCATGGCCTCTTTACCATTCTCTGTCCATGTGTACACAATCACACACACACACACACACACACACACACACACCGCTGCTGCTGCTCTGGGCAAAGTCTCTTGTGACCCTGTGGCCCTCCATCTAGCTGCTTCTTAGCTGGTCATAGGTCCCTGCTGACTCTACAGCCCATATCCTTATTCCAGAAACTGACTCCTCCTGTGGCCTCTGTGCCTCCTGGATCTGCATTCCATCTAAGGCCCTGCCCACCCCCACCCCCACCAAGATTTTGTGGACTTGTTGGCAACCCTCTTTCTCCAACTCAGCCCCTGAAGACAGACACATGTTCTTCCTCCTGTGACCTCCGTGCCGTCCCCCCCCTCCCCAGGACCCCCACTTCTGTGTGCAGCCCTCTGCCAGAGTGGCAGACCCCGGCACACTCTGGGTCCTGTGGGCTGTGCTGGAAATGAGATACGACAGGACATCTCTGAGAGGGCTTGGGCAGAGCAGCTGCAAAGACGAGGCACCCTTTCTAGAAAGATCCCCCCCCCCCACCCCGGCTGCTGAATGGACAGAGCGGAAGGATTCTGAAAGTGAGGGTGGCCAAGAGGGCACCGCAGAGAGATCAGAGGTCTGGGCGGAGGTGGCCGGGCCGCGCCCGCTGCCCCCGGTGTTATCGAAGGCCCTGACAGAGTCCGGCGGAGAAGCACCCCTCCCCCGACCGCAGGGGCGGCCGGTGGCTCTCAGGCACTGTCTACAGTGCCAGCCTTGTCTTAGCTACCCAGGGCTTGGGGTGGGGGACATGGTTCAGGGCAGGTGTCCCGACCCCCCCCCCCCACACACACACATAGGGTAGCCCCCGGTCCTGGTCCAGCCCAGGCCTTCAAGCCACCCTTCCTCCCAGGTTGGCTGGGATGGACTACTGGGGACATGCCCTTCGCTGACTGCAGACCAAGTGACCGGATTGGGGGTCGGTGATACCGCGAGGCGGCGTGGGGTGGCTTGGAGTTCGCGAGGCCTCTGAGGGGCGGTGTGAGTGTGGGCCCTTCCCCTGCAGAGGGCAACGGGGTCAACCCCAGTTCTCCAGGGCCCCCACCGTGACAGAGATGGACTCCACAGCTGTCTCCGCACCCCTGCCTCGGGCCCAGCGGCTGTCAGGCATCGGGGGAGCGAGAGCAAAGGCGCAGAACCCAGCTAGACCGGTTGTCAGCAGGGCCCGCCATCCCCTTCGGGGAGCAGCCCTCTCCAGACCCGCCCAGGTGCACCCGGTCACGGTCACCGCCCCCTGGGCTGAGAACCACCCTCCAGCCTGCGGGGAACCAGGCCCTGTTGTCTGAGGTTCCAGCCACGGCCTGGCATGTGTTTGGGGGCCTAGGGGAAGTGCCGGCAGGGGATGGCACCTCGCGTCTCTGGTGGCAGTCATGACTTCAAGCATCGGAAGGTCCTGGGTTGTATTCTCACGCAGAGCCGCTCTTCCCAGACCCGTGCTCTGAAATTAAACCACCTCTGGGGAGCAATGCAGACAGAGCCACTGGCCATGGCGGACCTAGAAGGCCTAAGGGAGTGATTCTGGCGGAGCTGGGAGGGCTCAGAGGTAGCTGGAGTTGGACAAAAATGCCAAGAATGAGAAGAGCGGAAATCCTGACGGTGGCCGTCCATTTTAAAGATGTGTCCCTGGGAACTCTGCCCTCTTCGCACTGGGGCATGGGACGCCCCTCCCGTGGGGTGGGGGCTGGAGTGGGATCCACTCCTCACAGGGAGAATGTGAGAGAAGGGACAGAGTGGGATGTCAAGCTGGCCACGAAGGGCCTGGCAGCTTCCTCCTTGGTCGGCCTTGCTAGGAAGGGCGAGTCTGGAGGAAGCCAGCCCCCTGCGTGACCAGGTCCCCATGGTGAGCCAGACAAGGCCCATCGCCCCTTCCAGTCAGACCTCAGCCCAGCTGACACCAGGTCAGAAGGAACGGTGCAGATTCCTGACCCGCAGCCCTTCCGCCGGGGTGGGAGAATAAGGCTTCGTGGTAGCTTCACACTGGCATGTCGTGGGCTGATGTGTCACTCAGCCGCCGTGGGCTGATACCACCCCTGACAGGCTCGGCCCCGCCCTTGACAGGGCAGCAGAGCAGGCTCACCTGCCCGCCCGTCAGCTGCTCCGTCCGTCCGTCCGCTCTCCCCAGTGACAGGCCGTTCCGGGGACCGGGCTAGCCGAGCCCGGGCCGGGGCTGGACACTACCCCAGGGCACGCGTCATAGTCCCGCTCCTCGGGAGCCCTCTGTCCTCCAGGCCCGTCCCGGCGCGGAGTCCCAGTCCACGAGCAGCTTCCAGGGCTCCGCGTATGGCTGGCACAGTGGCCCTGAGCCACTGAGTTTCTGGGTGGGAAACTTGGCCGTTGGACAACTGACAGGTGACTTTTCCTTTCTCGGAAAACACCCAACCCCGGCTCCTTTAGACACGCTAGCCAGCACCCTCCCCTGCTGCTTTTCTCAAGACCCCCACCTCCCCAGCAGGCGACTGGGCGCAGGCACCGCAGCAGGTGGAAGGCGCTAGGACGAGGGTCAGGCTAGTGAGTGCACACCGGCGAGGCCGGCCGTGGAGCCCGGTGTGCCCTGGCAGGCGGGGCGGGCGGCAGGGGGGTGGTGCGGAGAGCTTTGGCTGGCCCGGCCTGCTGAAGCTTTGCCCCGGGACCCCTTGTTCCTGGAGGCACGGGCAAGTAACTGCTTCCCCTTCCCCTCCTGGCTAAGCGGGGGTGCGGTGCCAAGGGAGCGCTGCCGTCACCCTGTCCCTTCTCCGGGCCACCGGGCAGGGCCAGAGCCCTCCGTCCCTGGGACCTGTGGCTGGCAGCAACCGTTTTAAAGACGGGCCAGCCCGAGGGGCGCGAGGCTGCGGCTCGGCTTTACGGCGGCGGCGAAGCGCCGGGTCACCTTTCTCTGCTCGGGCGTGCAATCTTTTTTTGGAAGGTCTGTTGGAAAATCTGAATCTTGTGAGCCATCAGCTGTTTATAATCAGAGAAGCATATGTTTAAAAGAGCTGAGGGGCCGTATAAACTCCGTGTGCAAATTACCTTTGAGGCTGTCTGCTCGCCCCCCCCCCCCCCGCCCCCCGAGGCCGTCGTGGCTGCCCCGGGCGCACGGCGCTGTGCAGAATTAGCTCTAACCCCATTGTGGCATGGGGTCTGTTTAGTTTTAGTCACGTCAGCTTGGCCCCGGAGCGTGGGAGCCTCGTCCCCCCTGCTCCGCGCGCGGCCCCCACCCCGGCCCCACCCCGGCGGCACGGGGAGCGCGGCTGGCTGGCGGCTCCTCAGCCCCGGCCATGAGAACAGCGAACCTGGGAGCCCGGAGGAGAAGGAGGTGGGGGGGGGGGGGGGAGGCGTGGGTGGAGACTGGGCCGCGGCCCCCGGCGGGGCCTCCCGGGCCTCCCGGCCAGGGCACCCCAGAACGAGGCTGCTCCGCCGATGTGAGCCCAGCGCACTCCGTACGGCTTCCTGTCGGTTTTGATTTTCCTCCTGTCGTGGCTTTATTAGGACAGAATTCCCAAGCTCCTCCCGGCTACTCGGGAGGCTGAGGTCCGAGGACTCAGAGACAGGCTGTCATCTCCAGTGAACCAGCGAGGAAGCAACGCTGGGAGTTGAGGTGTGGCTCCAGTGTGGACTCAGCCTTGAGCAAAACGCCAAGCGGGAGCACGAGGCCCCGAGTTCCAACCCCAGTACCAGCACGCGCGCGCGCACACACGTATACACCGCAAGATATAATTCACATGTCATGTGATTTGTCCTAAGCGCCCAATTCAATCAATGCTTATGCCCCATTTGGAGTTGTGAAACGATTCCTCTATCTCGCTCCAGGACATTTAAAAGACACCGTACATCCTTTAGATGTTACCGCCCCCTCCCCTCCCCCTTCCCCCTCCCCCTCCCCCTCCCACCCCCACTCCCACCTCCACCCCCACCTCCACCCCCGTCACTCTCTCAAACTGGGCAGCCACCCCTCCACCTTCCATCTCCTTGAGTCTGTTTGTGCTGGGCATTTTCCCCATTTCTCCATTTTATGGTCTCTTACCTCTGGCTTCTTTCGTTCAGCATGATGTTGCTGAGGCTCACTGTGGTATGTGCCAATGTGTCATTCCTTTTTATAGCCAAATAATATTCCCTCGTATGGAGGAACCTTGTTTTCTCTATCCACCTGCCCCGTGATGGATGTTTGGGCTGTGTCCACTAGTCACACTAAGTCTCACGTAGTCACCGATTCGTTACACACATTTTTGACCAAGCATGGCCAAATAATGATAATACGTTAAAAATTGTAAAAAAAAAAAAAAAAAAACCTTTTAATTTCCCCATGTATATTTAACACAGCTCCGTCCGCCCTGTCTTCTGTCAGCTGTATTTAAGTCACTGTGTGATCTTCTGCGCCCCCCCAAAGCAAATGATACCCTAAAAGCAAGGCCAAGTTTATGATATTCCTACCAAGACAAAAAAAGTGCAACAAATGTACTTAATTAGGAATAAAAGAGAACTTTGATTCATTGAAAAGCAGAATATCTCTAGCCGAAGTTGGGCTGGTCATGCAGAAAGTGCTTCAAGCATCCACAACACAGCAATGACCTTTGTTTGTATGGTGAGCACACACAACTTGTCCTCGATGGTGGGCTCTGTGGAGCCTTGAACCCACGATGCCGAGGACCTCCCGCACGGCGAAGAACCGGATGAGGGCCTTGCCGCTGCGATGGGTTTGTGAGCATACAGAATATATCTTCAGTTCTACAACAGGTGGTAGAATTGCCCCGGCTTGGAATAGCTGTGTTCAATCTTGTGCAGAATTGTGAGGCTAGTCCCAAGCTGGCTGTGCCATTTTCCATGCCTACCAGCGGCATGGGGGTGGTGGGAGGGGCTTCTGGTCCTTCACGTCGCTCCACACCTGCGACCCTGTGCCGCTGCCACTCCAGCCATCCAGGGGAGAACAGAGAGGCGTCTCGTCTCCATGGTGGCTGTGATGTTGGGGGAGGTCTCGTCTCCATGGTGGCTGTGATGTTGGCGGAGGTCTCGTCTCCATGGTGGCTGTGATGTTGGCGGAGGTCTTGTCTCCTTGGTGGCTGTGATGTTGGAGGGGGCCTCGTCCTCATGATGGTTGTGATATTGGAGGAGGTTTCATGTCCATGACGGCTGTGATTTGGGACCCATTTTCATGTACTCATTGGCCATTTGTGTGCCTTCTCTGGAGAAACGCCTGTTCCATTCCTTTGTCCATGTCTCTGTCTTTTTCTTTCAGGTAATTGTTCTTTATAATTACATAAAGGCTACTGTACTTCAGTACCAGTGCTTTGCATCTGGATGCAAGTCTCCTATCAGATACATACTTTTACCTTTTTATGAGTGGGCTTTTCATTTTCTTGCTGATATCTCTTCATTCCTGAAACTATGATGAAGTCTGATTTATCTATTTCTTAAGCATTTTTGGTTCGTTAGGGGGTTATATCCAAGGCCAGAAAGATTTATCCCTAATTTTTTTCCTAAGGGTTTTATCACTTGGAATGTGACGCAAGTGGTAGAGTGCTTGCCTGAGTACCACCAAAACTAAAAATGGAAAAAGTGCCTTGAAAGACACTTAAGAGACAGGACTCGGAAGCACAGTGCTTACCCAGCACGTGCAAGGCCTTGAATTCAAATTCTAATACTGGAGGATGAGGGGCGGGGGACAAGGAGAGAGGGCGACAGAGAAAGAGACAGAGAAAAGAGAGAGGGGAAGAGGGAGAAGGAAAAGGAGAACGAGCAAGAAGGTACCCACGGGGCAGGCGAGGTCTCCTGCTCACAAATGTTGGCCTAGAGCTGGGGGCAGGTGGCAGGAGATGGGGGGGCCGGTCCCCATGTCCACTGGGCCGCAGCCAGCTGGGGTTACCCTGCCTTGCCGGGTCTCCTCCCCCATCTACACACAGGGGAGACCCTGCCCCGTTCCTCGGGGCTCCCTTGGGCACCAGAGGGGCCCTGGACATCCTTGTGACCGCCGTGGTTGAGGGGGCAGCCACGCCTCGTCCCAGCCCTCCCTGGGTGCCGAGTGGGAGGAGCGGGGGGGGGAGGGGGAGTATCAGGCCCGCCGCCGCTGGCAGACCCTGGGGGCTGTAGGACGGGGAGCAGGAGAAACCCCTCCCTCCGCTGCACCCCCAGCCAGCGGGCCAGCCCTGCACCCCAGCCCCACGCACCAGGCTGGGCTCCAGGACTAGAGACCCAGCTACTGGACTCTGCTCACTCCTTAACTCTGCTCCCATCTCCAAAGACGGGGCGGGCCTCGGGGCCTCGGGGCTTCCGCTTCTCTTGGAATGTGCGGCCGGGGCCAGCTGAGGCCCCTGGGCCACCCCCCCTCAGCCGCCGTGGAGCCTCTCCGGGACGCTCTGGCCTCCATCCCCAGCCTCCAGCAGCCACACCCAAGGCCTGGGAAGCCTTTTCTGTTCAGGACACACAGGGCCTCTGGGGGGGTGGGGAGGGGGAGGGGGGAGAATCGGGGGTATGAGGGTATGTTGGCCCTGAGGTTTGAACTCAGGGACTGGGTCCTGTCCCTTAGGGGCTTGGGGATTTTTTTTTTTTTTTTTTGGTTTTGCTCAAGGCTCGGGCTCTACCATTCGAGCCACAGCTCTACTTCCAGCTTTGGATGGTCAGTTGGCGCTAATGAACAGTCTCATGGGCTTTCCTGCCCGGGCTGACTTGCAGCGGCGATCCTGCAAGCCCGTGCAGCAGCTAGGCTGACAGGTGTGAGCGCCCGCGCCCGGCTGGCATTTGGGACGCTATGGGTTTAACTTAGGAAGAGAGTGACGGTCCTCCGAAGGGAGGGAGCCCCGGAGAGGGACGGGGACGCGGCCTGAGCCGCGGCCCCCCACTCCCCACTCCACCGGGCGCCCCAGACGGGCCAGAGCTGCCGCATTCCACAGCTTCTCTCCTCTGGAACCGGTTCCTGAATCACATTGTTCTGGGTGCCGTCAGCCTTCGGGGCTCTTCCCTTCCTCCGCTGCTGCCCGCTATAAAAACCCCTCCATCATCTTCTCCGCTGTGGTTTTTATTGTTTCATTTTTATTATTTCAGCTATATTAAGTGGGGGAAGAGCTGTAGAAGCGGTTTCTGCACGCCCCCCTCCTCCCCATTCTAGCCTAGATCGTAGATGGACTGGCGGTACTGGTTTGTTACCATGCCAACCTCACTTCCGACTTTGTCCAGCTTCACTTTCCTCCGTGAGGGCCGGGTCTCTGGGCAGGCCACCCCCTAACTCCCACCTGACAGAAGCAAGCAGTGGGCTGGGATCCCAGCTCGGCCGGTTCCTGGGTGCTGGAGCCGTGGGCTTCTCGGGCCCTGGCTGGGCTGGGCTCTGGGAGGAGCCACGATGGGCCAGGTAAAGGCTGGGGAGGAACCTGGGTCTGTTGGCTGCTGTTGAGATCAGCCATTAAATCGGCCTTCCACACTGTAGCGTTCACGGGTCCGGAGAATATACGGTATTCTAGCCATCTTACGTTACTGCAATATTGTTTCCAGATGAGCAAACACTGGCGTGCGGCCCCGCCCTGCAGACACAACAGCCCTGCAGGGCTCCCCGACCCACCCCCAGCCTTTGTTCTGTGCTCCCCACTCCCTGCTCTCAACCTTGGGGTGTGGGGGAAGTCTTGGGGTGCTGAGGGAGAAGACCCAGGCTTCAGGCTGCATTTCAGGGGACCCCTTCTCTGGCCTGGCCTGCCATCTAGGCCTTTGCTAGGCGTGGCACAGGGACTTGCCGTGGGCACCTGACATGCCGGGCCAGGGACCCGCTGTGGGCCTGGGACACGTGGCGTGCCCTGGGCCCAGGCATGGATGCTGTGCCAGGACAGGACTCAGCTTGGCAAGGTCAGCCCCCAAGGTCACTAGTGCCGGCCCCACGCGGTCTGGGTTGTGGCCCTAGCCTTTGGCCTGCCGCTCACGGTCCTGGGGAGTCTTGGAGTGGACATGGGCCAGCTGATGGCGGCCCGGGGCTGCCTCGGTCTCCCTGTTGGCCTCAGTCCCTGCGGCTGGGCCCCGGGCTCCGATTCCACCGGCGCTGTGGACGGCCAGAGCTCAGGGCGCGGGGGCGGTGGGGTGCGGTGAGGAGGGGGTGCAGAGCCAGGGAGAGTCCCAGAGGTGCTCAGAGGACGGGACCGGGCGCCAAGCAGAGGGCACCACGTTTGCGAAGGCGCGGATAGCAACGCGCGAGGCATCCTCAGCTTCAGACGGTGGCTCTGCGGGATGCGCCACGGGACAGGCAGGGAGGCCCCCGTGACGAATGTCCCTCAGCAGGCCAGGGCCTCCCTCGAGCAACAACATGGCACCGAGAGAGCTGGGGACACAGGGCCGTCTATGCAGAGTCCCCACGACGGGGTCCTCCTACCTAACACTGCAGCGGGAGGCGGCGCGGTGGGCTCTGGAGGCGCGGGTGCTGCCGGCCCTCCCGGCTCCCCTGGACACCCACCTTTCCCCCATCCGTTCCAGAAGTCCCCTAACCAGGAAGCCCCAGATGACCACACAGCCAGGACGTCGGCCACCAGGCGTGGTCCAGAGTCCCTCTCAGCTCCCCCATCTCTAGAGAGCTCCGCCCGGGTCCTGACCGACCTGGAGCAAGCTGGGGGTGGGCAGGAGGGGAAAGCAGGTGGGGGTGGGCACGGGGGGGGGGGGGAAGGGCGGCAGGGCCCGGCTGGAGGGGGTGGGACGATCGCAGCTTCCTCGGCTCCCTCCGGTAGTGAACGGGGTGACGGCACAAGATCGGAACGAACGTCCACAGCCTGGCCGGCGTCAGGCCGCGTGTCGGACGCAGGGCAGCCTGGGGGCCTGGGGTTCTGGCCATTGTGGGTTTGGGGCCGTTGTGCCCTAAAAGCACCTGGGCCCAAGCCTATCTCTTCCACCGTGCCCCTCCGGGGTCCCCGTCCTGGGGCCCCTGGGGCTGCGCATCCCTGCCCCGCCAGCGGGGGCCAGCGGCAGTCGGGGTGAAGCCCCGGAGGACGTCTGGGCGCTCAGGGGCTCCTGCTCAGGCTGTGGAGGGAGGGGCCTTCTCCGGCGCACGCGTCACTCCGCGGGTGCTTTCTGTAGAGGGGTGACCCTCCAGGAGAGCCCCCACTTCCTGAAGCCTCCCATCTCTGGGGAGGGGGAGCAGCCTCATTGCCCGGAGCCCCATGATTGAGAGGGAAGGGGCAGCCGGGGCAGAAACCATAAAACTGTCGCCCCCGTCTCCACCAGAGCCCCGTGGCTGACCCGCTCGGTGAGGAACGGCCTGGAGGGCGAGGCCACCCTCCACCCGGCCCATACATCTCAGAGCCCGGCACCTGAGAGAAAGCGGGGCCTCCCTGGCAACTCAGGCGGGCCTGCCGCTTTGGGCTTCACCCCCTCTAGTAAAAGCAAACTTTAGAGTGTTGCGGCCACCCCAGGGCAACGCCCCGCCTTTGACCTCTTTTGCACACTGACTCCCAAGGAATGATGGGAGCAACCGTGTCCCCAAAGTGCAAACTCAGCCACAGGGGCCCAGAGCCCCGGTCCCAGGGTGACCTGTTTGTGCTGAAAGCGGGGGGCCCCAGGAACTGTGGTTTGCATCGCTTGCCATTTTTTTTATATCGGTGGGGGAGGCGTTCATAAATAATCCCAAAGCAATGTCCCTGTCTGCCAGGACAACATCTCTGTCACCGGGGAAAGAGATCAGGGACAAAACTTGGAACGGAAGGCCCCCAGCCTCTGCAGACACCCGCCTGGGGAGCCTGGGGGCAGTCGCGGAAAGTGAGCCCCGGGCTGCCCAGGTGAGCCACCACCAGCAGGCAGACCCATCTCCAGACGCACTGGCTCCTTGCAGACGGCCCAGGAAGGGCGTCCCTCCCCCACCGGGCCGGCCCCGTGGGCCTACAGGGCTGGCTAGTCAGACAGCTCTCGCACAAAGCCACAGACCCAGCGGCCTGGTGGAATTCACCGTCTGCCTCCCAGGATGTCTTATCTCAGGCCCTCCAGCCCCGGGACTCCAGAGCGGTGGCCGGCTGGGCGCGGGAACGCCCTGGGAGGAAGGGGCCCTCGGAAGCCTGCTGTTTCCCCTGAGCAGGATGGGACTGGATGGCCCCGGGAGAATGGGAGCTCGGAGCACTGGGCTCCAACGCAACCACGTGGTTTCTAAGTTCCCAGAGAGCCGTAAGCAGCCAGGAGCAAGGGCCATGGCAGTCCTGTGTGGTAGGCGACTTACCGAGTCCCCAGGACCGGCCTGCGGCGCTCAGTGGCACCTGGGGTCTTGAGGACAGATAGGGAGCCACCCTGCGGGTCCCGTACTGGGCAGCTGCCCCCCAACCCCCGGAGAAGGAAGCAGCTCTAGGTGGGGCGCCGGGTTCCTGCCTGGAGGCCTGGGCCCATGGGGCGCTGCTGGACCGGTACCCCCCGGTCCAGTCCACACGCGCGGACAACCCGGGGCTTTTCTTTTAGAGTAGACAGGGACAGCAGAAGATGCCCGGCACGGCGTCCCTGGGGCTCTAGGCTTCGGAGGAGGGGGAGGTGGGAGGAGAGCAACCCTGAAGTACTTGCTTGACGGACGGCCCCACGCTTACTCGCCGCCCACCCTGGAGTTTGCAGTCGGCCAGCCTCTCCCCAGATCTCAACCCCAAGATGGCAGACGGCAACGGCCAAGGGAAGACTTGCAGGCGGCTGAGGCCGGCCCTCCCTCCCACCCTCCCGTCCTCTGCCCTCTCCGGCTTGCATCCACAGCTGCGAGCCCTGACCTCTGCCCCCCCCCCCAGGCCATTGCATGAGTGGAGAGCCCCAGGAGCTCCCTGCTCCCCACTCAGGAACATTCCTACGCGGTCTCCCCCGCCCCCCCCCCCCATGTGCAGGGATGTTCTCACGCCCATGCTCCCTGGCCTTTTGATTTCGTTTGGAACACACACTCTCCGAATGGGACGGGGGGTGGGGGGGATGTGGGCACCGGCGGCCCCCGGGTGCTGCTGGGAGCGGTGAATGGATGGAGAGGGGAGCCAAGCTCCTCACCACACAGTGAGCTCAGGGTTGACGGGTCTGACGTGCCCCGTCCTGGCTTAAACCCTTCAAGGACAGCCCCCGCCCTGGGGCCCGGGAGGCCCCCCCCCGCCTGCCGCCCTCCTCTGCCCCTTCCTTACCCTGTCTTCCCTCGCTCCAGCTACCAGGCCCACACCCCGGGAGCCCCCACGCCCGGGAAGGCTCCAGTTCTGACTCACGCTGGTGCTGGACTTGCTAGATTCTCCCCTTGCACCTGTATCTCACCACATGCTCCTTTACTCTCCATCCACGGCTAGATTGGGGTACCCCCCCCCAGCATCCAGGGAGCATTCTCAGCTGGCCTTCCACTCCCCAGCCCTCAAGGGTGTGGGGCTCCCAGAACACAGGCAGGCAGAGGGAAGGAGGGCAGTGGCAGTACACCAGGAACTCGCTCTGGTTGCTGTGAGGTTTTCAACCGGAAGTTAGACGGGCCCCTGGGGAGCCCCCAGTGTGGCTTTGCACAGATAGCCCCCGTGCACAGCTGGCGCCACTCTGGGTGACAGCCCTGTGTGTCCACGGCCACCCGTGACAGGCGTTGAGGTTCTCCACGCTCTTCTGGTATGCCAAGACAGGAAGAGCTAAGGGTGAGCTCGCCCCGCGTCTCCCAGCGGGTCACCATCATTCTGGGGCTCCCGGGATGTCTCCGTGGTGTGCACAAACCAGCCGACCCTCACCTCTTCCCAAAGCAGTCCCCACCTGCTGTGTCTCTTGGGGAGTCCGTGGTGTAGTTTTCTCTTGACAAGCAAAGTCCCATCCCCCGACTTACTGGAAACTTCTAGTATACCAGATAGCCCAGAAGTCCTCCACACCCATGCCATGAGCCGGGTTTAAAGACGGGATGATGCGCTCATTCCTGCCACGGATCGTCTTGAGAAGGACAACCACGCCGTGTCCCGCGTGTACACTCAGACACGACCTTCTTGGCTTGGTCACCTTCGGGGGCCACGCCGAGGCCAGGCCCGCCTTAAGCCGAGCCCGTGCCGGCCTTGTGTGGGGACGGCTGAAGGCCGACAGGGAGCCACCGGCCTTGGGGGCCTCCCAGGGCAGCTCGTGAAGGTCACCTGGCTGCCTCGCGGAGGGAAGAGGGACCCACGGTGACCGAGGGAGACGGTCGCATGGTTAACCCTTTTCTGCCTGGAGCCTCGAGCTCCTCCTGGGGCCTCCGTGGGCGATGCCCCCCTGGGGGCCCGGGGCCAGGAGGGGCTGGAAATGAGACCTGAGTGTGTAGAGTTTCCATCATGTCCTTCAGTAGCCTCCAGCTTCAGAACCGGGCCCCTAGAGACGCCTTTCCCTTGCGCCCTGTACAAGGTTATACCCCTGGATCCCCACGTGGCCAGTAGCCTCGCTGCCTGTCCTGACTCCATGGGGCTGCGTTGAGAGACGAAGCCTAGCCTGGGCTCCAAGGCGACAGGCTACCCTGCCGAGATGAGGCCCTCCCCTGGGCCTCCGGGCCCCAGGGACCGTCAGCTACACACACAGCCTCCTGAACGGGGTGGGGACCCACGCACAGCTTTCTAGCCCAGAGACCCCACACCGTCCCCACCCCCACCCCCACCCCCGGCCACCTGCGGAAGCCAGGCCCAGAGAGGAGAAAGGGGTTTTGTCTTTCAGAGTCTGCGGGGTGTACCTATGTGGTATGTGTGGTGTGCACACGCACGCACGCACGCACACACACGCAGGGCATGTGCACACCAGGCCGATGGGGCTTGTCCAAGATTGTCCATTGGGAATGCTGCAAGGCCAGCCTGGAGGACCAGAGCAACTCCAAGGAGAAACTCAAGTTTCCAAACATCCCCTGCGCTCACAACCTCTCCCCTTTGTCTTGCTGGAGGTCTGGTTAAAAGGCAGCACTTGGGGAGCTGAAAGGCTCCCCGTGGGGGTCTGTGTAGGAGAGGCCCCCAGCCCCGGCCGCCTTTGTTCGGAAACAAGGACTAAACTGACTCCCGCCGGGCAGGAGCAGGAGCTGGGGGCTTGGGGTCCCCCCCGGGCCCCCCGCAGAGCTCGGTGTGAAGGCAGTCAGAAGTCGCTAGGATTGAATTCCTGCGTCACCTGCTCTTGCGCGGGGGTGGGAGGTGCGGAGGCCTCGCAGATCACCCGTCCTTGCGCTTTTCGCTTGGGTGTGTTTTAAGGGGCGCTTCTGTGGGAACCGGACCCGCCTTCAGCAAAGCAGGCAGCCCCTGTCCATTCGTGGCCATTCCACCAGCCCCCGTCTCCACCACCGCCCAGAGGCCGCCGGGAGCCATGGCCTCCTGCCACACACCGCCAGCCCTCGGTGGCCTGCCTCAGGCATCCCACGGGACACGGCACCGTCCCCAGGGAGCCCTGGCTCCATGTATACCAGGATCTCCCGGTGCCCACCGGCGCTGGCTGCCTTGCTTCCCGGGATCTCGGGCCGGGTGGCCGCTGTGTTGGGGTACACGGGTAGCCTCCCAGGGTCCCACCCAGGGCAGGGCGTGGGAAGCGTGGCTGTCCCTCGGGGCTTACGGTGCTGCGGCAGCCCATCAGAAGTGACAGGTGAAGAAAAGCAGGCTGGGTGAGGGCAGAGGGGGGCGGGGGGGGGGAGCCCTGCACGGAAAGCAGCACGCGAGGCTGGCCGGTCCCGGGGCTGGGAGTGGGGCCCCCGGGGGCTGCCGGTGACGAGCGGGGTACTGGGTATGGCTGGGGTCCCCGTGGGCTGCGAGGGTGGAACATGGAGGGAGAGTGGCTCCAGTCAGGGCCCCGGGGGGGAGCCGGGCTCTGGGGTGCGCCCACTAAGGGGGCGGAGGGGGCGGTCCCAGCTGACACGAGCCGCCCGTGGCCCTTCCTGACCACCCACTTGTCCCCCCTGCCAGCTCCCAGCTTTGCTTTCTCCAGCATCTGAGGGAGTGCCTGTGAGAGCCCGGTGCCAGGGAAGACGGGGAAGGGGTAACTGCTCCGTCCAGGTCACCCCAGAACCTCATCTGCACGGGAAGCAGTGACGCTGAGCCAGGCTGGGGATTCCACCCAGCACAGTGCCCTGTCCTGCGACGCTAGCCCTCCGGATGTGGGGGTGGAGGGGAGCCCAGC
Source organism: Perognathus longimembris pacificus (assembly GCF_023159225.1). Classification (NCBI taxonomy): domain Eukaryota; kingdom Metazoa; phylum Chordata; class Mammalia; order Rodentia; family Heteromyidae; genus Perognathus; species Perognathus longimembris. The sequence continues at coordinate 62,013,384 of NC_063173.1, read as the reverse complement.
AACTGAGGGGATACAGCCACTGCAGGAGGGCAGAGACCAGAGTAGAGGGGGTGCCATGTCAGGACCCAGGGGAGGGAGCCCGGCCTAGGTCGGGGGGCGAGTGTCAGATCCTGAAACGTGGAAGCGCCACAGAAACAGGCCATTGGGAGACCGATGCTGAGTGCTGGCCTAGGCTACCAGATAGGGCACGGGAGCCGGGCCTCTGGGCGGTACGTGTTGACTTGAGATGTCACACGATGCCTGGGAGCAGAAGCGTGGCATCCACAGTGGGGGGGGGGGCCTTGGCGGGAGCCGGGATCGCGGCTAGGGTTGACAGCAAAGCTGGGGATGGGGTCGTGACCGCGCAGAGTCCCGCAGCGAGAGGAGAGGAGAGGAGAGTCAGGTCGTGGCTGAGCTCTAGGCCACGAGCCACGTGGGGCTCGGGACAAAGGAAGCTCTTGCGGGAGAGCCCTGGAGGGCCCCAGGGAAAGGAAGGAGAGGCTGGCAAACCAAGCCCTGCGGGTGGGCACTCGAAGCTGAAAACAGAGCGGTTGCTGGTGTTTGGCCTAGGAAGGTCATGGTAACGCCAACGGGACGGGTGTTGGAAGGTCACGGCTGCAGGCCATGAGCAGCTGTAGAAAGAGAAGATTGAACCCAGCGGGGACGGTAGCCAGAAGGGGGGTTCCGAGATATCAGCCTTGCTCTCGGCCCATTCCCTTTGTCTTCCTTCCTTCTTCGTTCTCCCTCTTTCCCCCCTTCTCTCTGCCCTCTCCTTTTCTCTCTTTCTCCCTCCCTTCTTTGCTCTCTCTTCCTTCTCCCTCCCCTCCCTCCCTCCACCCATCCCTCCCTCCCTCCCCGCCTCCTTCCCTCCTTCCTTCCTGCTCCACAAGCTTCCATGGCGGCTGAAGTGACTCTAGGTGTCCCCAGGGCATTGCGCCGAGTGGCAAGGGGACACGGAGACTTTCTGAGGGACCCTGGAGCCCTGAGGCACTCGTCTGGGTCCTGGGGGGACTCTTTCCAGGCGCCCACAAATCCTTCCTTGCCTAAGCCTCGGTGTCCTCGCCTCCCAGCCGAGGACGGCGAGGACTTGCTCGGGGAGGCCAGGCGGCGGCCGTGAAGCCCATGCCCGGCCCATGGCTCCAGGGCAATGGGGTTTCCAGGAAGGAACAACATCGCACGCAAGCCCCGAGTCTCGGGGAAGTCGTTGTCCCATGCTCCATGGCTGGAGGGAGCTGCCCTCCGCCCTGGCTAAGGTCCGCGGGTTGGCGCAGAGGTGGCCCAGGCGCAGGGCGGGTGGACAGAGGCCCCAGAGGAAGGCTGGAGGAGCCGTGCCCGCCGCCTGCCCAGTGTGAAGGAACCAGCGCTCTGCCGGGGTGGAGACGTGAGCCTGGCTCCCTGTGCCTGCCGCCGGAGCCCACCCTCCCCCCGGGAACCCCTCCCCTCCGCCCAGTGGCCCCGCCGGACGCCCCATCCTCTTGATAGAAAGTCGCATCTGGCTGGTGCACACTGATAAGATCACCAGGGAGAGGCCACCACGGGGAGGCCAGGCAGGAGAGACGGCGAGGACAGCACACGCCACCCGGGCCCGCGGGTTATGCAGCCCCGCTGCCCGGCAGGACACTGCCAGGTGACAGCCCCCCGATCCTCCAGAGCCCAGACCGAGGTCCCTCCCCATGAGCCGGGCTGGCGCACGGGCCCGGCCCGAGGGCGGGGGCGGGGAGGGCCCGTCTGCGGTCACCTCACTCATCGCACTGAGCGAGGGGCACACGTGTGTCTCCAACACACGCCCAGCCCCACATCTGCTTCCCCTCCCTCTCTTGGCACACCCCAGGATTTGCCGAGGAGGCCCAGAGGGGCTGTGAGCAGGACGAGGGATGGGGGGGGACGGCCGGGGTGCGCCGCGGGCACTGGGTGACGCTCCGGACGATGGTGTCGCCCTCGCTGCGGTAGGGGAATAGGGCTACTGAGGTTGACTACGTCAGTCGTATATAAAAATAGAGGTTGAGAAATGCTATTGAGAAATGCTATGAGCAGGCAAGCCTGAGTAGTATTATTCTTGATCATTATTCCTTGAATAATATATCACTTTGGTAAAAATCCAGTTAGGAGGCACATGGCAGGCTGAGACAGGTCAGCCGTGTCCCCCCAGGTACATGCGTGAACCAGTTCCGGTCAGCCATGTTCCCAGGTACACGCGTGAACCAGTTCCGGTCAGCCATGTTCCCAGGTACACGCGTGAACCAGTTCCGGTCAGCCATGTTCCCAGGTACACGCGTGAACCAGTTCCGGTCAGCCGTGTCCACACGTGAACCAGTTCCGGTCAGCCGTGTCCCCCCAGGTACACGCGTGGAGGAGCTCTTGGCCCCCCCAGCTCTGGGGAGGGCTCAGAGCAGAGCGAGCGCCTGTGAGCACCCCTGGGCACCCCACCCGCCAGCAGTGCCCAGAGCTCCCGGCTCATAGGCCGCAAAGTCCCGGTTGACCCACGCAGCTGATGGACGGCGTGACCCCAGGGGGCCATCCGCACGCGTGAGGCCGCCCAGCCCCGCCCGCGCGCGGCACGAGGGTCACCTGCCTGGGGAGGCGTCCTGGGCCCCGGCTCTCCTGGGCCCCGCAGGTCAAGTGTGTTCTGACTTGGAGCCGTGGGAGTCCAGCTCCTCGCGGCTCAGATTCTGCTGAACCGACTGAAACCCTAACCTTCGGGCTTCCCCACTAATTTGTGATAAAGCCTCGCCAAGAAAAACAGCAGCTAGAGACCCCTGCCTGCCCGGGAATTCCACAGCGCTTGCTTCACCCGCCCGGGGAAGGGGCCCACGGCGGCCCGCGAGAGCGCGCGCGCGCGGAGCCCCCTCGGGTGGGCGCAGGATGGGGGGGGGGGCAGCCTGGCGGGAGCGCTGGGGAGGACCACCTGCCGGGGGGGGGGAGTGGGGAGGGCTGGCAGCGCGCTGGGGCCCGGGAGCCCGGGAGGGGGCTGGGTGGAGGCTCAGGGAGGCCGCGATGGCTTCCGGGACGGGCGCTGACGTGGCGAGCTGGGGCGGGAGTGTGCGGGGGAGAGGCTGCCCGGGCTCTGGACCTGAGCCCCCCTCCCCCCACCCAGGACTCCGCCTGGACTGGAGGACTGCCTCCCCACCCCCAGATCAGACGCCGTGGGTGGAATGAGAGTTGTGCCCTTCCCGGGGCAAGCCGGGGGCGGGTGCCACGGTGACACGGGAGCCCGGAGGTGCGGGAGGAATTGAGGCCTGGGATGGGGAGGAGAAGCCGAGTGGGCCCAGCCGCCTCCCCCTCCCCCACCCGCCCCCCGCCCCCGTGCTGACGTGAGAGGGAGGCTCCGGGTGGGTCTGCGGTGACAAGCCGGTGGACAGAGGCCAGAGCGAGGGGCCAGGCCCGTCCCCAGCGGGGGGAGGACCGTGGGAACCCCCTCCACAGTCACCTGAGGGGCGCCGACCCCCTCCACACTCGTGCCACGGCTGCCTTGGCCAAGCTAGGAACTGACCCCGGGGGGAAGCCACCCACGGGCAGGCCGCAGAGCCGCAGAGCCAGGGGCTTCGCCCCCCACCTCGGTGGGCAGCGGTGGCCACCGTGGGCAGAGAACCCCCTTGCCAGCTCCACACCGCCATTCCGAGGCCCTGCCCTGCGCCCCCAGCCCAGCCCAGCCCAGCAGCTCACGCTCGGCCCCCACGCTCGGTCCAGAGCGAGGGACATGGGGGCCCCTCCCTGTGGGTCCCCCGGCCCCGCCCACCCCCTGCCTATTGCACATGGCACAAAACCCGAGCCTTGCCTTGCTCAAGGCCCAGGGTGTACTCGTCCAGCCTGATCATCCTCCCAACCCCTGCCTGGTGCACCCCGGTGCTCCGGCCTTCTTGCCCGTCTGCTTCGCACCCCAGGGCCTTTGCGTGTGACCCCTTCCAGGACACCCATGCCTCCTCCCCCCTTCATGCAGGGCCTTTGCCAAGAGCCCCCTGTGGAGGCTGCCTGCTCCCCCCGCCCCACCCCGTCTGCGTGTGCTCGGCCTCTCTTTAGGGTGTGTCCTGCCCAGGGGAGCGTGCGCTAAGCCAGGCCGAGCGCCGGTGCTACCCTGGCCAGGCCCACGGCCCGCAGCAAGGCCACGTCCACGGGACAGGCTCCTCTCTGGGGCCTCCCAGGCTGCGGCTCCGCAATCAGGATCTGGCTCGGGGTGGCTGGGGTTGGACTGGATGATTGCAAGTGGTGCGGAATCTGTCCACTGGGGCCCCGGTGGCTTCATCTAGGAGATTCAAGACGGACAGAGAGACAGACGTGCACACGAGCGCGTGCGCGCACACACGGACACACGAGCACGCGCGCACGTGCGGCAGGCAGCCGGCTGGCAGAGCCGAGCCGTGGGCAGAACATCGCGGTGGGGCGGTGGACGTCCAAGCCGACGCGGCACCTCCTCCTCCTCCGGCGGCCGGTGTAGCGGAGCGAGACTGAGAGCAAGAGCAGGGGGCTGGGAGGGCGGCGGGGGTGGGGCTGGGGGCTGAGGGCTCAGGCTGGGGGAGGAGCGGCAGGGAGGACCAGAGCCTGCCGGCAGCTGGGGGGAACCACAGGGAGGCCACGGTCCGCCCCGCGGGCCACACGTGGCGTGCTTTGGTGGTCACAGCTATCACACAGGACAGATGAACGTAGGTAACGCAGACGAGCTCCTAAAGAGGGTGTGGCCAGGTTGATTCCCCCAAATGGCCTCAGGGGGCCCCAGCTGTCACTCTGCAGACAAAACAAAACAGAATATGGCAGCCACAGAGCCAACTTCACTAGCAAAAAGCCAGCTGTGGAGATGTGATCAAGGAGTGGAGTGCTCGTCTTGTGTGCGAAAGCTAAGGGATCATGCCCGAACCCTAAGTTCAAGCCCCAAGACTGGCATGCAGAGGAAACAAAAGAATAAATGCAACCATGCTTTCGTTCCCTATCATGACTGTCACGAAGGATTCCCCGATGTCATTCCTTTAAACGCACACATACCAAGCCTGAGCGCGGGGGCAGGGTGGAGGCGGGAGGAGGCGGCGGGTCTGCCCGTGCGCCCGGCCACCATGCAGAGCACAGTACCGCCTACCCGCGTCCCACCGTCCCAACGCCAGGCCCCGCTGGGACTCAGGCTGCGGCGAGCCTGGCACACTGCGGCTGCGCGTCGGCAGGGGAGCCCTCCACGGGGCGGCAAGGCCGCCTCAGCTGGACACTGAGGGAGGGTGGACGTCCACAACTGTCACTTCTCGGGCAGGATCGAAAGCTCTAGCGTCTCGCGGGAGTGGATTTGCCTGTGTCTCTAGGCCCCTTCTCGACTCCTACTGAGCAAGCCCAGCTTTCAGGGACCCTGTGGCTGGAGGTGCACACAGGAGAGACGGAGCTAGCCCAGAAGCAAAAAGCCCCTGCCGGGCAGTGAGAGCCGAGCGCCCAACAAATGGGCACCCAGGGCCCAGGGGCTCTGGCCCTCGGCAGTCCTTCCGCAGGTCCCCTCCCCCGCCCAGCCCCAGTCCTCTGGCTAGAGGTGACTTGGGGACATCGCTTAGCTGACGTGGGCGGCGCTGGTCGTTCACAGTCACTCCCAGGACCGCCATTCAAGCTGGACCCCAGGATGGGTGAGCAGCCATCTTTAGGACCCCTTCCCTGGTCCTGGGCCCTGGGGAAGCTTCTAGTGAGAACGTGAGGTGCCCCCCCCCGCCCCCAATCCCTTCACAGCTTCCGCCTCCCATGAGGGGAGACGGAGAGGGTTCGAAGAGGCTGATGGAGGGGACGCGGGGACCGCCTCCAAGCCCACGGACCCGTGGGGTCCCACGTTCCTGTCAGATGACCTGCAAGAGCAGGCTGGCACTGCGGCGTCTGAGCCCCGGTACCTGCGGTCCCCGAGGCCCCCGGCCCTGCCTGCCTGCCTGGCCCCCGCCGGACGCGGCCCGGCGTCGGCTAGTGACCTGCCAGCCCCTTCCTGCCAAGTCCGCTCTGCGGTCCGCGGTCAGCCGCTCGCCCGCCCCCCCACCGCGGAGAATGGCACCTTCCCTGGCCCGTGGGCCTGGCCTTTGCCGGGCGTCTCCTCGGGCCTCAGCGCCCCCCCCCCCCGTGCCCAGCTCTGCCCGCCGGGAGGCGGGCCGCGCGCCAGAGCCACGGGACAGCGCGGCACGCCGGGCGAAGGGGCCCGGGGCGGCGGGGGCTTCCGACGCGGCCCGAGGGCCGTCTGACCTTCCCGGCCCCGGGGCAGCGGTGGCGTGAGCAGGAACAAGGACCCCAGTGTGCGAGGCACAGGCGCCTTTTCTTCCTCACCAGGCCGGCGCGCTCGGCTCCCGGCCTGGCTTCCCTTGAACAAACATATTTATTGTGGCCGCCACCGAGGGCCTTGTCGTGTAGCCAGAGCCCGGGGGCCTCTGTCCCACCCACCGGGGCCCGGGGGCGGGGGACCCCTGCCCTGGCGATCTCCCTAGCCAGACCCCCTGCTCTGGGGGACCTGACCCCGGGGTGCCAAGGCAAGAGCCACGCTGGTCCTCCCGGGAGCAGCTGGGCCCAGGCTTCCTGCTGGGCTCTGGCCACCCGGGGACGGCCAGCCAGGCGGATGAGAGGTGGCCCGGGGTGACACCTGAGCCCACCTCCTCCTAGGCCAAGCTGCCACCACCCGGAGACTCAGTTTCCTCCTTTGTCAGGTGGAAAGGCCCCATCCAGCCCCACACGCTTCCAATCACTTCCCCAAAACCAGGGCAAGGGACTCCATGGCCCGGTCCCCCCCCCCCCATAGCGCCAACTTCTCCCGAGGGACTGGGGGACGGTCCTCCCCTGGGAGTTGACCCCACTCAGGGCAGGGGACCCCCAAAAGATGGAGGGTTTGTGGGAAAGTGGGGGCCACGCAAGGTCAGCAGGCCCCGTGGCGGGCGGGCGGGTGGGTGGGTGGGTCGCTGGTGGAGAATGACAGCAGGGAGGCCCTGAAGTGACCCTGGAGGAAGAGCAGGCCTCTGGGGCAGACTCCACGTTGTCCAGCCTGGAGCCATCTGGGTGGTGATTCTGCAGGTGCTCGCAGTGGGGTTTGAACTCGGAGCTTCACGATTGCGAGGCCGATGCACCACCATTTAAGCCACACTTCCAGTCCACGAGGATGATTCTAGAAGCTCCTTCCTGGAAAGGAGGAAAAACGAATGTGCTGTTTTTCTTCCATACAAAGTTCCTGCCCCTTCTAGCCTCAGTTTCCCTTCCATGAGATAGGTGTTGTGTTTCCTGCTGGGGTCTGGGTATGGCTGTCCGGGTTCTGGGCTGAGAGGTTTTCTGAAGACCCCTGGGGCAACTGTCGGTGCCGGGGTAATGCTCCCGAGCGCCTGGGACTGGCTGGTAGTCAGGCCCGTGACACGTGCCAGCCTGGGCCTGGTGGGGTTTGTGCGGCAATAACACAAGACCCTTTGCCCAGGGGACGCCGTCCTGCCACCATCTGTGCCCTGGCTTGGGTAGAAGCTGGCCCCGCCCACCCCCAGGGCCACACGGGACTGTGGGTGTCAGTGCAGGCAGGACCACCCCAAGATGCCCGCTTCTGCCGGAAGGCCCTAGGGAGGGCCCAGAGCACCTGCAGGAGGGTGGGCCGTGGCTGTCCCCCCTTCTGCTCCGAGGGCCCCTACGCCCCTACACCCTCCCGCAGAGCCTGCCCTCGGCCACCCCGCAGCAGAGGCGACCCGCACCCCACTGTCCGCGTCGTGCAGGTGTTCCAACACTTGCTCCGTTCTGGTCTCCGTGGTCTGCCTGGTGCACGTGGGCCAGGCACCTCTAGCTGTCGTTTTCTGGTGACACTATGACAAAGCACCATGGCAGGTCTCATTGCCTCCATCCTGGAGGCTGAAGTCTGAGACGTCTGCCAGTGCTGGGGTTCGAACTCGGGACCCTGTGTTCTCACTGGACTTTTTGGATCGCCAGGCCTGGAGAAAGGTACCAAAGGGAGGTAGAGTACCAGGCCGGGAAGCGGTGTGCCCTTCTTGAGGGTGGAGGGGGCCTCTGCCCGGTCACCCCTCGGTCCCAGGAGCCCACGTTCCCGGGCCGGGCGCTCCTTGAGAGGGAACGGCACGCCCGGGCTTCCAGGGCCCCCCCCCGCCCCCCGGAGCCGGCAGGATGCGTCCGATCTGGAAAGCGTTGACTCCCGGCCTCGCGGGCTGGCAAACGCTGGCTCCCAGAGCAATAAAATCCCTGTGTTTTAAAAAATCAGTATATTAGCTTAATTTTATAGATTTCAGAAGTGCTACTTGAAAATAAAAGTCTCCTAATTATATTTATGATCCCAACGTGAATCCATTCGACTCCGTTCACCGCGAAGAACCTCTGTAAAAAGAGCCGGGGAGGCTCTGGGCGGACGCGGCCTCGCGGGCCATAAAACGCGGCGGCCCGGGCCAAGGCCTCCCCGATGGCGCGGCCGGCGGCCCCCCACAGGGTGGGGTCCCCGTGCGAGGGCAGCCCCTGGGGGCCGATGGGCGCGGGATGACGGGCGGCCGCGCCCGCGGGGACGGCCGGGGGCCCCCCCCCCCAGCGCCCTCTCCGCCCTCGCAGTCACTCGCCGGGCCGTGGGCGCGTTCTAGGGCTCGCCTGGCACCCACGCGGGACACGGGACGGACCGGGCGTCCTGACTCCATCCAGCTCCCGCCCCGGTCTGGGTCTCGAGTGACCAAGGGAGAACCCATGTCCTGCCTTGACCCCCGACCCCCAACCCCAGGAGCTGTGATCCCTTGGGACGGAAGGGGTGGGCGGAGCGGGGGCTGTGGGGCCCCGGCCTTGGGGGCCGGCGTGACGGGTGGTCTCGGGCCCGGGTGGGGCCGGGCGGCCTGTCGGGGGGCCTGGCTCGCATACCGGCCACATTGCCTTCCCGCCACCCCGGCCCTGGCCCCGGCCTGCTGTGGGAATTCAGGGCAGGCCGCGAGGCGGCCATCATCAGATCCCAGCCACTGTGCCCTGAGGTGGCAGGGGCAGTGTGGGTGCCGGCAGCCTGTCCGTGAGGGGCGGCCCAGCCCCGCCCCCCACCCTGGCCCCGGGTGCATGGAGCAGGGACCGACTTCCACTGCCCTTCTGTGAGGCGGGGGGTGGGGGGTGGGGGTGGGGGGGCTCGCCTGGTGCCGCAGGGCTCCGTGCCCAGGCTGGCATCTCCTTGTCCACCGCATCACACAGGGTTCCCCTCCCACACACACACACACAGGCTGACTCAGTTTACCCAGTGTCCATGAGGGATGTCACCCAGCCCCTGTGTGAGGCACAGAGCAGAAGGGCCTTCGTGGGCACAAGGTCACCCAAAGTCATGTAGTGTCAAAAGGACTTCGTCCCAGGAGTCCTTGCTCCCAGGGGCCAGTGTTCCTGTGAGGCACAAAAGGACACTGCACAGGCCCCTTCTGCTCGGGCTCCGCGCCACCCTATTCCTTCCAGAAGGGCCGCGCTAGTGTCCTGCATTTTCTAGCAAGAACTTATCCTCTCTTGGCTCACCGGCTCGTCCAGCCCCGTGTCCTGGTGCCCCTGTGAGCCACTGAGTCCAGGCCTTGAGGACGCAAGGGGGAAGAGGCAGGGGTCCTGCCAGCCTGAGGACCTGTGGCTCCGTCCACGTGCCCGTCTCACCTCTGGGGACTCCAGACGGGTTACCCGCACCGAGGGGGCAGAGCGGAAGAAGCGGGAGGAGCCCCTGGGGATGTGGCTTGGGCCGGGGTGGGGGGTGGAAGGGAGGGATCGTAAGAGAAGACAGCCGTTGAGGGTGAGGGTCCTGGGCCTCCCCCTGAGTGTCTGAGAGGCCTTGGGTGGGAGACAGGGCAGGCTCAGCACGAAGCCCCCCCCCCCCCCCCGGCCTTCGCCTCATGGCCGTCCTCCACGCCTGCCTCTGCTTTGGCTCTAGGGTTGGGTGCAGACAGGGCCCGGGGTGTCGGCCGTAACTCTGCTTTACTCTAAAGTCAGCAAGAACCACCGATGACGTGCGCCCCCAAGGCTGTCAGCGCCCCTCTGGGGCCCCCCGGGAGGAGAGGAGAGAGTCTGAGGGCCGTGTGGGCAGCACTCGAACAAGTGCAGCCAAGCTTACCTTCTCGTGTGTGTGTGGGGAGGGGGAGGAGGGGAACAACTGCTTTCCTACTTAAAGCCTCCTTTCCTGGCTTTCCGTTAGATAAGGGAAAGTTGGCCCTTTCAGGAATGCCACTAAGCAAACAGCAGCACAGGTGTTCAAAGACACGGGCCGAGCGGCAGGTGCGGGCGAGGGCGCCCGGGAGCCTCGCCCCGGCGGGGACCAGGCGTGGACTTGGAAGCCCTTCCCGGCGGGCCCCGGGCCCCGCGCGTGGACGTGGGACCGGGGGCCACTCGGGGACCTGTCGCTTCCTGCGGCTGCTGTGGCGGATGACCCGCCCGGCGGTGCTTTGCACTGACCGTCTTCCGGTCCTGGAGGTTAGGACAGCCTCACCGCCAAGGTCCAGGCACGGACCTGGCACGGACGCCTGCTGCCCCGGCCCATGGCGCTGACCGCCAACCTTCAAAGTGGCCATCGCCAGGGCTGGGCCAGCGGGGTGTCCGAGGCGGGGAGGGCAGCGCCGGGGCGCAGGGCAGGGCGCGGCGGTCTTGGCAGGTGTTCTCGGGGAGGCCTGCCTTGCCGGGCTGGTGGCCGCCGATGGACTGACCGGCGGACAGGCTTGCTCTTCCTTTCTGCCCCCTTGTCCAGGCTTGTGAAGCCCCCACAGGGCCGCACACACAGCCCCTGAGACCCTACCCACCCTCCCCGGCTCTGGAGACCCCGTCACGCCGCTTCCTGCCATCTCTGCCCCGCACCCGTCCCTGCCCGGCCTGGCTCTCGGCTCGTCCCTCTCTAGGCCAGGCCTGGGCATCACCAGGGTCTCAGTCCTCTTGGCCATCCTTCTCCTGGTGGAACATTCCAGGACAGGCTCATGCTGCTTGCCTGCCGTTGCCACCCCATCACTGAGCCCCGGAGGCTTGGGCAGGGCCGGCCACTCCTGGCCGTGCTCTGCGCTCCTGGAACTCTCGGCTCCTGGGCTTGTGAGTCGGGATGTGACTGGTGAACCTGTTCCAGGCCGTCTGTCTGCTGCCCTGCGACACCGGTCAACGTTTCCTCGTTAAAAGCAAACTTCTGAACGAAGCAGGCTCTGCCCTGCCGAGTTCTCGGGTGGATGGAGTGGTGGCACAGGGACCGTCCCTCCTCCCCTGCCCACCTTGAGCGGCCTGGCGGGCAGCGGGGAGGGGGCGGGGGAAGGCCGGCGTCGGGGCTCCCCAGGGCCTCTCCCCCCGCCCCCTCCACAGGACAATCTGAGAGACCCTTCGCTCCCATTAACCAGCAGAAAAATGCCGGCAGTGGAGCCATGGCTCCCACGGTAGAGCACCAGCCTTGAGCGAAAGGCTGAGGCACCCCACCCCGACCCGGAGGCCCCCCGTGCAGAGGGGGGGCCGTGGGAAGGCTTGGCACCGGCGACTCCCCGGGACTGGTGTAGTGGCGGCCAGCGAGGGGCGACCGCGCCCACGTCCCCCGGGCCGCCGGCAGCTTAGGTGCTCGACCTTTCCTTTCCCGGGGCCCGGGGGAGGGCCTCTTTTCCCAACTCCTCGTGCACCTCTTGTACTCTCACGGTCTTTGTGAAAGATGGCTGCCCTGTGCAGCCCCGTCCACGTGCGGCGTGCCCGAGGCCAGAGCCGGGCCGCCACCGCGTGCCCCCGCGTGCCCCCGAGCCTCCTGGCCCCACGCGCTCTGCGCGCTTCCGGGGACCCAGGGCCGCCGAGTCTGTCTCCACGTCTTCCAGAGTATCCGTCCAGCCCCGTCCCCCGCAGGCCCCCGCCGAGGCCTCAGGAAAGGCAGCCCGCCCCTGGCTTTCACCCCAGGCTCGGGGCCCAGGCTATCAGAGTCCAGGGCTGGCTGTCTCCCTGCCTGTTCCCTACCCCCTTCCCTACCACACTCAGCCTCCCAGCCCTGACGCGAGCAGGCCTGCCGGGCCCTCGGTTGCTCACCTTCCTCAAGCGCCGTGGCTGAGCCTCGTGGCTCTAAACCCACCAGCAGTGCCCACGTGAGCGAGGACCGGCTCTTCCCTAGCTCACGTTCAGCGTGCAAGGGGAGGGGGTCTCTTTCTGCCAAGAACCACGGGGCGACTTAATAATAATACCACCCATGGGCCAGACACAACGACCCAGGCAGGCAGCTGTCAGGGTCGACTGAGAGCCTCTTCCAGGACCCACAACCCCACCTGTGCCCTCCGGGGAAGCAGGGGGCCCCTCTGGACATCCACATGCACACACACGTGCACCCAGTGAGTGCGAGGTTTCCACTCCAACTTACGCTAGTCTTTTTTGTTGTTGTTGTTTTGTCCATTGTGGGTCTCGAACTCAAGGCTTGGGTGTTGTCCCTGAGCCACAGCTCCACTTCCAGTTTTCTGGTGGTTAACTGGAGGTAAGAGTCTCATGGGGCTGGGAAGGCGGCCTAGCGGTAGAGTGTTTGCCTAGCACGCATGAAGCCCTAGGTTCCATTCCTCACTACCAGATACACAGAAAAGGCCGGAAGTGGCGCTGTGGCTCAAGTGGCAGAGTGCCGGCCTTGAGCAAAAAAGAAGCCAGGGACAGTGCTCAGGCCCTGAGTCCAAGCCACAGGACTGGCAAAACAGAAAAAGAAAGGAAGGAAGGAAGGAAGGAAGGAAGGAAGGAAGGAAGGAAGGAAGGAAGGAAGGAAGGAAGGAAGGAAGGAAGGAAGGGTGAGTCTCAAAGACTTTCCTGCCTGGGCTGGCTTTGAACCATGATCCTGAGATCTCCGCCTCCTGAGTAGAGAGGGTGACAGGCGTGAGCCACGAATGCCCAGCTGATGCTAGTCTTTTTGAAGATAGTCCTTATCGTTATTTTAATAGTTATAACATACAGATACTCCTTTTCTTATGAGAAGGTCATGTGCTGATAAATCCATCCTAATTTGAAAATATTGTAAGTAAAAAAATGTGTTGAAGCTCTTGGAGCCCACGCTGTGGACACAAGTACCCTGTAGGCATCAGGTTTTAGGCCCTCCGGATCACAGGCCTGAATGGGAATTGTGCTTACATGAAAAAAAAAATCAAAGCATATAGCACCAGCCTGGAAAAAGGTCAAACAATATTAATAACCAGGCACCAGTGGCTTACATCTTCCATCCTAGCTCCTCAGAAGGCTGAGGTGTGAGGATTGTGGTTCAAAGCCTGCCCAGGCAGGAAAGTCCAATTTCTAATAAACAATTCAAGTGGTAGAGTATTAGCCTGGAGCAAAAGAAGCTCAGGGACAGCACCCAGGCCCTGAGTTCAAGGCCCAGGTGTGTAGTTGTGAGCAGGTATGTTGGTTGGATGGTGAGCGCGTGGTTGAGTGTAGAGCTGAGGCTGTCAGACCTCTGAGAAAACTCGACTGGCAACTTGACAGGTCAGGTGAGCTGGGGATCACACAGCCGAAAGGATGGGGAGAGCATGGTAAGAGCTTCTGGGGGCACTGGCGTCTCGGTGGTTGTCCCACGAGTCCTTCTATGCTCTCCAGAACGCCCCAGGCACCATGGCGGCCGCGTCCTGCAGACAGGACGCACGACGGCTTCTGCCACGGTGGCCTGCAGACAGACCCTGTGCGGGTCATTCCCCACCATGGCTGGGACGCGCGGTCGGCCCGCAAGCCTCCTGGGGAGGCCCTGGCTGCAGGGGGAGGGGAGCTGGCCACAGGGCAGCAGGCGGGAGCCCACTCTGGGGTTCGGGGTTCCCTCAGAAGGCCTGCTGGTACGCCTTCCCGCCAAGCTGGTGGTCCTCACGGAAGATCTGGCCTGGACACGGAGCCCCGGGTGGGAGCCAGTCTGCCCTTGCTGTCTAGAAGTCCCGGGTCTGTTTCCCTTGTGAACCCACCCAACCCCTCACAGAACTGAGGCCCGGGGTGCACGGGGCTGGGCCAGGCCAGCCTCGTGCCTGGCAGAGGATCTGGGAGCGTGGTGGCATCTGACTGGGACATCCCAGGACCCTGCCCAGCCCCTCTCAGCCCTCCCCTCGGGTCACTTAACTGCTGCCCTTTGGGCTTGGGGGCAGGAGGAAGGGCAGGAAAAGGGAGGGAGAAACACAGAAACGCTCGCCTTGGCGGCCATATCTGTCCAGTACTGCGGCTCTCCCTACTGCTCCCGGGGACTTGGCCAAATGCTGTACCCCTGGCATGCCCTGGGCCCACTCCGTGGCCTCCCAAACAGGAGGCAGCCTGGGCGCCGATTCAGGGAGGAGGTGCCCAATAGGTTGGCACAAGAATGCGCCGGTGGACCAGGCACTCCCCCCGCGTACAAGGTTCCCCGATTCTCCCGGGTCCCTGGGAGGAAGGCCCAGCTTCTCTGCAGCTTTGCTGGGTGGCACACACCTGCACAGGTATGTGAGGGGCCGCGCTGTAAAGACAACCTGGAGGCTGGCGTAGCTGCAACGTGCTTGAGGTTGCCGGGAGGCAAACCTGGCATCGCCTCCCTCGTTCACCATGCCACGCCTCTTGCAGTGTGCCAGGCACTGTAGGAGGGGCTGGAGATACAAAAGGCAAGCAGAAAAAACAGTGTGTCTCCACAGCACTGAGGATCTCGCGGGGGAGGGAGCTGGGAGCAGGGAGTGTGTCCGGAGCAGCAGGTCTCTCTCGTGGGGACGGCGGTGGTGCTCCGAGACCGGGCCTGTGGCTGCCTTCTTCACAGAAATCCCAAACTGGAATAGGCGGGCCCATCTGCGTGGCTCTTCTTGGGTGCCACTGGTAGATACTTTCTTGTACTTTTCTTCTTGCACACTCACCCTTTGTCACCTGTGCGTGAGACTTACCAAGGGCCTGGACACTATCCCTTAGCTTTTTTACTCAAGTCTGGTTCTCTACCACTTGAGCCACAACTCCACTTCCAGCTTTCTGGTGGTTAGTTACATAAGAATCTCATGGACTTTTCCTGCCTGGGCTGGAATTCAAACCGTGATCCTCAGATCTCATCCTCCTAGGGTTACAGGCATCAGCCACTGGTGCCTGGCTGCCACTTGGGATGTCAATCTCTTCCAGGTGCACTTTTGTTCTCGATACCCATCTAGCTTCCTTCTCCCCATGGTGTGACTGTTTCTCTACCCCCACTTGGCCTCGCCGCCCTCTCCACAGAGGTGGACAGTGTCACGTTCATGGTCGGCTTCCTTCCCAAGGGCACGAGGGACCCCCCCTCTTTGCCAGAAGATCTGGCAGCCCCGCACCTCAGTTCAAATGCCCACAAGAGTGCCTGGCGCTCCACCTGCTCCATCTTGATGTGCGCTCGGCACCTTTGCTCTTCCGTGATTGCTGTAGAATTACGTTTGAGTACTCTGAGATGGCCAGCAGTTTGCTCAGGATTGGATCGACTTTGCCAGTTACACTTGGGAAAACGGGAGTGGCCGTAATAATACTTCACCCACCCATCCAGCAGGAAGCAGTCTCTCTGAACAGAGCCACGCCTCCTTCCTGGGTGTCCCTGCAGCTGGCTTGGGGGTGAAGGAGGGCTCATGGAGTTCACTTCCATTATTCCAAAACTGGGCATCCATTCTCCTACTGCTTGGGAACTTGTTTTTCCTGGCATGTGATTCCTGGCATAAAGAAACGCCACAGACTTGGGCAGGTCAAGCTTGTACCTGACCGTTATGCTATCTTTCTGCTGTTCTCACAGTGAGCTGCTGGATCTCTTAGTGGATGAGACCATCAACTGCTAAGAATGACCATTTCATCTCTCCCTCATTCCTCACGCATGCTTCTTTCTCTCCCTGTGCCCAGGCAGGTCTCCAAGACCACCTGCACCAGTGTACAGCCGCAGCTCTGGTTCAGCTCTTAGTGAAGTCACCTTAATGTCTTCCACTCAGGGTGTGTTTGCTGTGGGTTTGCTGTCCACAACCTCTGCCAAGTTAAGGAAGTTCCTCCCTATTCCTGTTCAAAGATTAGTGCTTTAACTGTAAGAAATAAAAATATTTATGAGATGCTCTCTGTACTAACTAGGATGCCCATCTAGTTTTGTTTTGCTTTTCCCCTTGAGGTAAGAATCTCACAGATAGATTGTGGTATTAAACCATCCTTGCATTCCTGGGGAAAATCCTGTTAGCTTTCTCCTTCCCTCCCTCCTTCCCCCCATACTTCTCTCTTATTTTAGTTGGCTGCTTTGGTTGAGCCTTTGAATACACTGTTTGATCTGGTTAACTATTTAGGATTTTTGCCTCGCTATCCTAACAGTAATGGGCCTGCCATTCCGTTTTCTTTTTTAATTTTAATTTAATTTTTATTATCTTCAGTTGTACAAAGGAGTTGTGGCTTAACAAAGCAGTTTATGAATAGACTGCTTCTTGATCAGTGTCACCCCCTTTCAACATCCTCACCCATCTCTCCCACCCCACCCCTCTATTTTCTTACATTTTCCTTGCATGGGCTCAAGACTGATTTCACTCACCTCTTCAAATGAAATTGGAAGTGTTCCTAATTTTCTGTTATCTGGAGACACTTAAATGTTTATGTTTAGAAACTTTTGGTAGAGATCACGTGCCAAGACATCCAGGTCTGAGCTTTAGATGAGGTCTCTGATTGTGTTTGAATGTCTGCTTTTTCTTTTCTTTTTTGGGGGGTGATCTTGGGGTTTGAGCTCAGGACCTCACACCTGCCTGGCAGGTTCCATTTACCTGCTCAACTTCCCTATTGCTTCTAGCACCAATTTAGATACTTTACTTGGGTCTAAGTATTTATCTGTTTGTTAAGCTACCAAGCTGAAGAGCTCACAGTGTTCGCTGCACTCTGCTTTTGCTGTTTTCTGCTACGTCTCCGCTCATTTCATCATGACATTCTTCCTCTATCTATGCAGGTATTCTGCACTGCACCCTGTTTACAAAACAGCCTTGCAGAGTTCTCCCAATGCCATTAGTGGTTGCCAAAGGCCCTACACTATGCCTCTTCTCCTATTTTTGTATGACCTGTAACTTAACAATAGCCTCCAAATATTTAAGTCACTCAAAAACACAGAAGGATACTAGTACTGACACCAGAGATGTCTGCACATCCAAACTCACTTGCCCATATGGTCAGCAGAGGCATGGCTCAAATGGTAGGGGGGCTGCCGAGTGAGTGTAAGGTCTTGAGTTTAAACCTCAGCCACACACACACACACACACACACACACACACACACACACACACACACCACCTCCCCAAAGTCCCTGTCCAGGCTGGTATTTCTTGCCCCCACCCAGCTCGCCCCTCACCTGTCCCGGCCCAACCTCCCTGCCTGCCAGTCTTCTAGGTGACTTGGTCCAGGCCTGCCCAGGCCCTGCTTGTCTCTGAGCCCCAGCGGCATGCTCTGCAGACAGTGCCCACTGAGCCCTAAGGCTCCAAGCCACTCTCCAGGGAGGGGAGGTTCCCAACATGTTCCCAGGAGCCAGTTCCAACCGGCCTCGCCTGGCCATGGCACACTGAGCCCGTGGCGCAAGGACCAGGCCAGGGACGGCCTCCACCGTGCAGAGCGGGGGCGGGGGGGGCAGGCTGGCGAGGTGAGGAACATGGAGTCCAGAAGGGCCAGGGCAGACTTCTTCCCCACGCTCTCTCCTGGGCAGCGTGCAGAGCCAGAGCTTCCTTGCTGTCATGCCCAGGTAGGGACTGGAGGCCATGGTCAGAGGCTGGCTCAGCCTCTCAGGCAGCAGAGGCGGCCTGGGGGCCGGCTTCCCAGGAACAGTGAGCAGCTCTATATTCTGGCGGTTTGGACTAGGATTCGAACGGGGAGCCAAGCTGCCTCGCACGTGAGTCATGCTTTTAGTTGGTTCTTAGTTTTTAGTTTGTCTTCCCAATTGGGTTTCATGCTGTTGCCCAGGAGGGCCTCAGAGTGGAATCCTCCTGTCTCTGCCTCCCAAGCAGCTGGGATGACAGACGTACCGCCACCATGAGTTTCCTGTCCTATGCGACTCCCGTGTCTTCAGGGTCAGGGTTGGGGTGCCCTGTGGCTCCGTGTGCTGGTATCCGTCCACCCGCCGGGACACCAGCGGGCAGGCCTCCCTCGGCTGCCTTGCAGGGGTTTCCTGAGAGTTCCCGTGTGTTCGGTCACTCAGCAGGGTCCTGGAGAAGGCGGCCGGCCGGCCGGGCAGGCGCCGTGGGGGCCCCTTCTCCTCGGCCAGCCCCTCGAGTCTCCCCACCACCACGCTTGCTCCATTTGAAATGGGCGCGTGCGTTAGGGCTGCGTCTGATTGCAAGGTCACGCGAGCCGTCCCTAGGGAGTTCCGCTTGTTCCCGCGTCACCCTTGCCGTGGTGCTGCTGTGGCTGAGAGGCCTGGGGGAGGGGGGCGGAAGTCTCCACTGTCTTCCACAGACTTCCTTCCGGCTGGCTTCTGTCCTAGGATGCTCTCAGAATCCCACAGGACCTGCGTTCTCCTCCCAGGGCTCAAGTCTCTGTCTCCTGGCTCTGGTGAACTTAGTGGGGGAGGGGGGAGACCCCCAAGGTAAAGCACTTGTCAGCTCCTAGGAGGGGCCCCTCACTGTGGGCACTGCTTACCACGGGGACCACGCCCCAGACCTCCTCACTGGGGCAGCCTCTCCGCCTTCCCGGCTGGATTTCTAGAACCTACCAGTTGTTGGTTCTGGTGGGCCTGATGGGGGGCAACCCGGGAAGGAAGGCCTCCACCCGGGTCAGAGCCACAGGGAAGCCGGCCTGCAGACGGGGTAGCGGGCCATCACCCCAGGCAGGCGTGGGAACCTGCACGGGGCCCCTTCTCAAAGGCGGGTGCTGTCCCTGGGCCCCCGCGGGGTCCTGGAACCTCTCTCCCGTCGGGCACATCCGCGCCCGGCCTGGCCCATGGTGGAAATGCAAATCTAATTAGTCTGGCATTGAGCCCGTCTTAAAAGTATTAACCGAGCCTTAAACGGCACGGTGGGATGGGGACGGAGAAACGCCTTAGAAAGAAATTACCGGATGGTGACAAAGCCTCAATTTATTAGTCTTCTCCAATGCGGGCTGTGCAAAGGACATTAATTACTTTAATGGGACTTATTTTGCTTCGTTGCCCAAAGTAATTGGTTTATTAACCTCCCCCTTCCCTTTGGGGAGGGGGGGAGAGGCGGGGGGCCCGGTGGTGGCCCCGGGAGGGCCTTGGCGAGCACTGTGTTCTCGCTGCCCGGCGGGCTGGCCCTGCACCCCGGGGCTGCCCGGGCTGTGTGCCTGGCCCTGGGGAATCCCCAGGGGAGGGCGAGGCCCCCGGCGGTGCGGGGACACAGCTCCGGGGCCGCTTCTTGCCGCGGACCAGCATCTGGGAGGGCGAGACCAGCAGAAGGGAGCGGAGGGCAGAGGGTGGGGGTCCCCAGGCGGGGTAGGAAGTGAGGGGGCAGGGCTGGCTGATCACGCGGGGTGTCCAGACTCGGGGAGCCAGCCCCACGGGGCCCGGGCAGATGAGGAGCGTTAATACTGGGTTTGCAAACAATTCCTTGGGCTTGGAGTGAGCCATGTTGGAAAGAGCAGAAGTTGGCCACTTCCCCAACACTGACAGGACGCTCCGGGAAGACAGCTCAGCCCGGGGCGCTGAAAACAATATCTGATCTGCAGAAATCCATGTTCCACCCACACTCTGCCCTGGGGAAGGGCAGGGCCTGTACCGGGCAGGGGGCCAGCGCTTCCCTCACGGACGTGGGCCCCAAGGAGGCCCAGGGCTCAGCAAGGAGAGAGCCTGGCCCGCGCCTCCGGTGCCCCAGGCAGGCGGGGACCGGGCAGCGACTCCCCGTGACCCCGGGACTCGGGTGGGGGTAGGACAGAGTCCCCGCCTTGGGAGCTCAGGCCCGGCCAGCCTGCCTCGTGGGCCTCCCCCGGTGAGGCCACGCAGGGGGCACATGTGGAAGCCCCAGGAACGTGAGAGGCCCACGAGTCCGGGCGAAGGGGGCTGTGTAGGGTGGGGACCGAGGCTAACGTGCCTCCCTGGCCTGTGCGGCCCTGGACCCCTGCAGGAGCTTCCAGAGCCCCCCACCCCGCCGCGCAGGGCCCCTTGGCGTCTTGAAGGACCACTGGTCCCCACCCTGCCTCCATCACGGTCCACGGCCTGCCCAGAAATCGAGGGGTCGGACACATCCAACAAGAAGGGCCACATCCCATGCCCGGCGCCCGGGCAGGGGCGCAAGGGCCCCAGGAAGCCAGGGAGGTGGAGCCCTGAGGCGGCCACCGCCAGAGCCGCAGAGCCGCCCGGGGCCCGGGGCCCGGGGCTGCCTGCTCGCTGCTGCCCCTCCGTCTCATGCGGGGCCCTGCCTGGCCGCGCTGTGAACTTGAGGCGGCGATCCGGCCAGGTGAAGGGGACCCGGCCAGGCCAGCCCCCACCTCTTATCTGACCACGGGGTTCATCGGGTAGCTCCCACCCCCGCCAGGAGGCCCCGGCCCCCCCCCAAGCCCTCCTCCCGCTCTGCACTTGTCACCTAGCCCTTGAGTCTAGCCACGGACAGACAGCAGCTCGGGGGCCCCCGCGTGACATCAGGCAGAAGCTATTTGGGTGGGGTGCGGTTGGGCAAGGCCGGGAGCTGGGAGAAGGGTTAAGGCAGTGTCAGAAAAGCTCTCGCTGCCGTTCTTGGAGGTGGGGGGGCGGCTTGGAAAACCCGGTGACCCCTCACTTGACACTGGGAGGAGAGGCAGCACCCCAGCCGAGAAGCGCAGGCCACGGAGCTCCTCCACCCGGAGCGGGGGCCTCCCCCAGAGCCGCGCGGGAGGCACGGGGGACACCAGGGCTCCCGGGGGGGGGGGGGGCTCCTGGACTTGCTGGCTGAGGCTGCGGGAGGGGGTGCGGGCCCCACGAGGAGGGGCTCGGAGAATGAGAAGTGACGGGGCAGGGGAGGGGGACCGACCGGCAGACACAAGCCAAGCGCCCTGGCCACCGAGGCCCCGCGCCTAGCCCTGTGTGGAGCCGGGGGCGGAAGGCACCAGCGCCCCTTCAGGGCCAGCTGACCCAGGGCCACCGGCTGAGCCTCTCGGGGCCATCACGTCCTTACGTACACCACGGGGAGACGGGAGTTCAAACACGACACGTTCCCACGCAGGGGCCTGGAGCGTGGTGACCGGACACATGCCCTGTGAGCGCAGGAAGACAGGGTGAGAAGAAGGGGTGGGGGCGAGGAGGGGTCAGGGCCACACGCCCCCCCCCAGGAGCGTTTGGGCAGGCCAGGCCGCAGCAGGGAGGATCCTCAGGAGCCGGGGGGGGGGGGGCGAGCGGCCGGCTGGAGCCCGGGGGTGGGGGGGACACCTGACAACGTGTCCCAGAAGCCTCCGAGGGACGAGGGCGGGGCGTGAGCAGGGGTGCCCTCCGGCCTGCTGGGCACTCCCGGGGAGCCCCCGTGCGGAATCCCCGGGGGTCACCGGGTCTTCCCCTGGCCGGGGCCGGGCGGGGCCGGGCGGGGCCGCTCGGGTGGTGTGGACTTCTGGAGGGAAAGGCGTCCCAGGTGCCGCCCCGCACGCAGAGCAGCGGGAACCACGCGTTCCCGCAGGCGTCCTGGGGGGTTCGCTCCCTCGTTCTCGTCAACGGGTTCCCAATAAGTCACCCGGCGAAGCCATTACCGACGGGCGTCATCTCCCGGGCTCGGCTCTTTTGCTCAAAACGCTCCCCTTGTTTTCTTCCTCCGGCGTGCTGGAAGCCAGCCAGCTTGCCAGTTCCATTAACTTAATGAGGGCTGACAGCCTGCAACAAATGTCCTCATAATCTCCCCGGGATTTAAATGGGGTCCTCCCCAGCAACTGCATACACCCCAACCTCGCTGGCTTCTTACCTCCGTCTGGCCACCCCCTCCCCCAGGACAAAGCCGCACAGAGATGTCCTTCTTTGCCCGCTTCTCCCCGGCAGACCGGCTCACGCTACCTGGGGCGTGCAGGCCGTCTGCCCATCCTGGGGTACCCTGCGCCCCAGGGTGGGGGCCAGAGCGGTAAAGGTGACCCCTTGGACACTGAGAGCTACCCCAGCACATGCAGCTGCCCTGAGCTCCCCCGGCCTCTCCCCCGATGTCGCCTCCCCCCCGTCGGGATGAAAACTTTATCTTCGGCTGCTCTTTTCTTTCCCCGTTTCCTCTCTGGGCCCTCTGGCTCCCGAGGCCCCCATGGTGAAGGAATTTTCCAGCATCCGCAGAGGCTCCGTCTGGGAATCGGTTTGGGGGATTTTTAGGCCTGTCCACGTTTTCACCTATAACTCCCCCCGTGCCCGGGGAGCCCCAGGAACGGGCGCCCCACTTGAGCGAGGGTCTGGGACCCGCACAGAGGTCCCCGGGGATGAGGGGAGGCTGAGCCCATGTCCCCACGGGGATCTGCGCGCAGCCTCCCCCCCCCCCCCCGCGGTGGGCACGGCCTCCCGGGCCCCAGGGCCCACAGCTGCTGGGCCGGGCGCCGTGGCTGTCCCTGGCGGGCCGTCGGTGGCGGCCACCTTTGTTCCTGGATGAAAACCGTCATCCGTGTGTGGGGTCCCGCCTGGCACGGGTGCGGACAGGGATCGGCCATGTTCCATGACGGCGTCCCAGTGCCACCTCGCCTAACCCGGAGCCCGAGCCTCTCCCAACACCCCCAGAGCAGCACGGGGGGTGAAGTCGGGCTCACGGAATGTAGGGTGTGACGCAACCTCACTTGTGCTTACCCACGGCTTCGGGGGCCGCTCTAGTGGGGACCCAGCCATGCCGGCCAGCCTTTGTCCGCTGGATCAAAGTGCCCAGCCTACCAGGCCCTGCTCCAGCTGCCCTCCCGACGCCCACCGTCCACTGCCCCCCCCACCCCCGGGAGGCCGCCCCCACCCCCCACCCCAGCCCTGTGGCGTCAGGCTCTCCAAGGAGCCCGGTCCTTCGAAATCGTCCCTGGATCTGTCATCGAGTGATTACAATTGTCCCCTCTTACCCCAATTTCACTTTCCACAGCTTCGGTTACACCAACCAGGATCCAAAAATATGAGCTGCAAGATACAAGAAATATGCAATCCATCAGATTTCAGTTGCTCCCTATTGTGTAATGAGACCCCGCACCGACCCCCGCCTTCCCGGGACATGCCCTCCCCCACCGGCCACGTGTGCCCTTCCCCAGGAGGCCACGGGCCCTCCCTCGTGCCCATGCTGGCCACCCACCCGAGAGTCACTCAGCCGCCGTCCTGCTGAGGTGCGAAGGGGCTTGCCTTCCACTGCACCCCCACGCACGTGGTGCAGCCGGCCCCTCGCGGCAGGCTTTACAGATGGCCGAAGAGGAGCCGTAAGGCACTTCCATTAAGTGAAAGGAGAACGTTCTCATCTCTGTAAAGCTGCTGTCCCGTGTCACTAAAGTCTCCAGCGAGGACGAATCTTCTTGCCAGGAACCATGGCTCTCGATGCCAGCTACTCAGGGGGCTGAGATCTGAGGATCCGCGGTTCCGAGCCACTCTGGGTGGGCAAGTCTGTGAGGCTCTTAGCTCCAATGAACCACCAAAAAGCCAGGCGCTGTGGCTCAAGTGGTAGAGCACCCGCCCTGAGCTACAAGACTAAGGGACAGTGCCCTAAGTTCAAGCCCCAATACCAACACACACACGCACACACACGCGCGCGCACACACACATCTTCTGAGTACTTGGGAAGAAGTTAAAAGGAATTCACGTGACCTTTGCTCTCCCGTGTAACTACAAGATTGACACTCCCACTTCCACTAACTGCGGTACTCAGGAAGTATTGGCTGTGAGTTCAGGAATCTATTGGGAGGGAGGTGCCTTGAGCTATGTCTTCCCTGCTAGATAAGAAGATTGATTCGTGGATGGCTAGACCACTAGCTCACTGTGTCCTGTCCAGCCTGTCATGTCTGGTGGGGCCGAGCGCTGGTCCCCCCACCCCCGGGAAGAACCACCGGAGAGTTGTGTGGCGTCTGGGCCGCTCCTAGTGTCTCTAGGTTTTGTCTCTTCATGGCCTTGGCTGACACAGCACAAGTAGCTGCATTGCTGGCCCCACCGTGGAGGATGAGGCCTTGTCAACTCCGACCTTTCACCCCGGGCCACGGCAGCTGGGCTCACCGGGGCTGCCCAGACATAGTGTTCTGTGAGGCCTGAGTCTAGCTGTGCTGGGCTCGTCCTACTCTTCCTCCCCGTCTAAGTTTAAGCTCCAAAGTGAGTTGAGTTGTGTTGACTAAGTTTGACTTGAGTTGAGCCGAATTCACTGAGTGAATTTCAACCCAGCCAAGTGGCCCTGAGGTGATCGGAGCCAAGTGGTGCTGCCTTGGACCAAACTGAGCTACGTGGGTAAACTGAGTCATGGAGCGCGCCACCTCGTCGGTACCCTGGAGCGTCTGGGGAGCCCACGGGAGCCCCTGGCGTCCCTCTGGGCTGCTCCGCACTGGCTTCCACGGGGCTATTTATGGGTGGGAATTTGCCCTTCGTGGCAGAAGGGGTAGGAGGCTCCAGCCGGCCTCGGCAGCAGGGGTCCCGGTCCCCTTCCTCAGGGCTGCACCTTGCAGTCCCTCGGGGCGCCCCCGCCCCCGCCCCGAGAGCCCCCGGGACTGCACTGCCGGGGCCAGCGCGGGGCGGCCAACCTTGCGCATGCAGCCGAGGCGTATTGCATGCTGGGAAGCAGCGGGGAGGCTCCCGGAGCCCCCGCCCTCCTGCCCCATTTGGGCTGGGGCCAGAGGAGCCGGGAGGGCGACCCCGCCGTCGGAGGGCAGCGGGTGGGCCCAGGGTGGAGCCAACCCCCCCTTCCACCCACGTGCCACAGCGGGGGGGGGGGGGGAGGCAGCCAACCTCAGGGCTCTCCGAAGCACTCTGATAAGGGGGGATCCCCCCCAAAGGAAGCATGCACCCCAGCAGAGCCAGGAAGGCCAAGATAGGCCCCAGCCCCCCTGCTGGATCTCCTCCGCCTCCCCAGAAGCGGCCAGAGCAGTCTGGGGGGGCCGGGTGGGTCTCACCCCCCACACACCCCCCCCGGGCGTGGCGTCCCGCGCGGGTTCCCGTGTGGTCATCCCCACATCTAATTTTAGAACGTTTTCATCATCCTCGGCCCGTCCTCACACCCAGGCCTGAGCAATCTCTGGCCTACTTTCCATTTCTTCTTCCTTTTTTTTTCTTTTCCTTTCTGGCAGTGCTCGGGTTTGAACTCAAGGCTTCACGCCCGCTCTCCCGCGGGAGACCTGCCCCCGGCCCTTTCTGCCCAGTCGTTTTTCTGGGGGGGAATTGAGTGCTGTAGTCGTTTTCAGGTCAAGTCTTGTGAGTTCGCCAGGCCGAGGTCCCCAGTCCTCCTCCCTCCGCCTGCCATGTAGCAGGGGTGACAGATGCACACCCCCACACTGGCTCGTTGGGTTGAGATGGGGCCCACGTTGGCCTCTGCCCTGGAACCAGTTTTGCCCGCCCATACTTAGCCCTACCATAGCGCCTTTGTGACTTTAGGAATTCAGTAAGAAACATGAACGCAGGAACATACGTTTATGGAGATGAATTCAGTAAGAATTCAGACCACGAGCTCACTCGCATGTTCCTATCCATTGACAATGAGTGTGCAAGAATCAAAACAACATTACTGACCACGGTTGCAAAGGAATTAAAATAATGGCGCCTAAATGTAACGTATCCTTGCATGCTGAGAATTACAGATTTCTGATCAAAGAAAACCCGTGTGGAGAGATCAACGGTGTGGGGTCGTGGGATGCAAAATGGTACCGCCAGGCTGGAAAACAGCGTGGTCATTTTTTTTCCTAAAAGAAAGCACGCGCTTTCAGAGAAAGCGAGAGCCTGCGCCCTAACGGAAAGCAAGAGCTCACGCCTGGCATCCTAGCTGCTCCATAGGCTGACACATGCGATTGTGGCTTGTAGTCGGCTGCAGCAGGGAAGTCCACGGGGCTGTTATCTCCACGGAATCACCAAGACACCAGAAGCGGAGCCGTGGTTCAAGTGCTAGGGCGATAACCCTGAGCACAGAAGTGAAGGGACAGGGTCCAGTCCTGAGTTCAAGCCCCAGTCGCAGCCCCAAAGGTGGGGGGGATGGAGGGAGGCAAAGCAAAGAAAGCATGGAGCAGCCATGGGACGCAGCCACCAGCCTGCTGCAAACCCATACACACGTGCTGCCGCGGGCTGTGTCTACGGCGGTGACGTGGAAGGAGCCCTTCAGCAGCCAACGTCCTCAGAGGCGTTGCTTGAGGGTTTTTGTCCCCTCGTTAATATTCGTCGCTCTGTTTCAGCCGACACCGAGCCTGGGGGTACACACGGAGCGGCCATGGGCGCGTTAGCCCGGCCGCGTGGCTCGGCACCACCCCTGAGAACCCCGTGCCCCACGGCGACAGCTTTGAGGTGCGGGGGACCCACGAGGAAAGTGCTCCCCACACAGAGGCTCCCCCACGCCCATGCCACCTCCGCTCACGCTGTACTCCTCCCAAACGTCACCATAGGTCTTCCTGGCCCTTGTAATTTCCTAAGTATACAACCACTCGCTATGGGCAGGAATCAATGATGTCATCCATCCATCTTCTTGTAAATATCGGGTCTGCTTGTACGTGAACATGTTGTCTCTTTCTACGAATTTAGAGCATATCCATTTTCTATCACCAGTGTGTACTGCTTTTCTGTGCAGAGGAGTTACTCGTCTTTAAACAGATGTATTCTTAGGTGTGTTACGGGTTTTGTAGTTTTTATTGCTGGTGTGTGTGTGTGTGTGCATGCGTGTGTGTGTGTGTGTGTGTGTGTGTGTATACTGGGCTCAAACTCTGGGCCTTGTACTGTCACTTGGCTTTGCCATGCAAGTCTGGTGCTCTACTACTTGAGCCACAGCTCCACTTCCAGCTCTTTGCAAGTTAATTGGAGCAAAGAGTCTCACAGACTTTTCTACTCAGGCCAGTTTTGAACCATGATCTTCAGATGTCAGCTTTCTGAGTGGCTTACAGGTGTGAACCACCAGTGTTGCGCTCCTGATGGGTTTTGATGTTCTTCCTACTTTTGTTTCATGATATGATTGTTGCTAGCAGATAGATAGAAATATGATCGTTTTTCAACCTTAAAACCTTAGCATGCTTGCTAACTTATTCAATTTAACCATTTGTCTGGAGATGCTTGTGGATTTTTGCCACGTATGATTATATCCTTTGCAAATCCGGACAGATTTGCTTTGTTCTATGCCATCATCCTGCTTCTTTTTGCTCTCCCTCGGCTCAGCTTATGAACCCGAGGGCTGGAAGGTTTGGGACTCGGGGGAACAGACTGGTAATGGCCAGTCTCAGGAACAGCGCTGATGAGCACTTGACCATGAAACGCCATAGGTGTTGAGACTTCTGGGTTGGTGGGTTTGTTGTTGTCTTTGGTTTATTTTTCTTTTAAATAATAGTGTTTCCCTGGTTGCTAAGAGGTATGTTTTTTTTTTTTTTTTGGCCAGTCCTGGGCCTTGGACTCAGGGCCTGAGCACTGTCCCTGGCTTCTTCCCGCTCAAGGCTAGCACTCTGCCACTTGAGCCACAGCGCCGCTTCTGGCCGTTTTCTGTATATGTGGTTCTGGGGAATCGAACCTAGGGCCTCATGTATCCGAGGCAGGCACTCTTGCCACTAGGCTATATCCCCAGCCCATGAGGTATGTTTTTAATTAGGAATGAATCTTGAATGTTATCGAATGCTTTTCTGGATCTCTTGCGTCGCTTGTCTGTTTTTCCTTCTCCGGTTGATGCGGTGAGTTATGTTGATTGATTTTCGAATGTTAAACCAACCTTGTGTAACTGGATTAGAGCACTGCGCTCGTGTCTCTTTACGTGTGGTGTGTGATGTTAAACTGGGTCTGCCAGGGAGGGGAGAGATCAACCTGATTTTTCTCCCTTCGACTACGAGATTATGCCACCTCATTAAAAACTCCCCAAGAAGATTTGTGGCAAATTATTATTTCTCCCTTAAACGTTTGGAAGAATTTATTGGTGAAGTCATCTAGACTAGGTTTTCTTTGTGGGAAGAGCTTTAAAATTCCCAGCTTAATTTAATTAACATGAAGCGATTTGTGTCCTTATTTCTCTTGTGTCTTTCCTTTATATGTTAGGTTTTGTGGTGAACTAGTCCACTTAATCTAAATTATCAAAATCAGTGTTGCTCCTATTATCCTCCCAACAGTTGTTGTTGTTGTTTTGTTGTTTTAATGTCCCTAGATCCAGAGTGATCCAATTTCGATTTCCTGACCTGGGCGGTTTGGGGCCACCGTGCCCATTCCATCACTCTGGAGGAAAGTTTATCAATTTTATTAGCCTCTGTGGGAAACCCAACGCTGGCCATGGTGATTTTCCTTAAATCCTGCTCATTTTTTATTTCATCAGCTTTTGTTCTTATCTTTATAATCCCTCTCCACCAGCGTCCTTTGGGGTCCATTCGTTTTGTGTTTTAACTTCTTGAGATGGGTTTCAGCTTCGGCTCCAGGAAACCCATGAAGGCCACCCCTTTTCCTCTACCGACCGCTTTCATGGAACCTCACACGCTGACGTTGCTAGAACGTTCTGTCTTGGGACAGAGCCTGCGATCTTCCCACCCAGCCCTCATTCACAGTGCTGGCATTACAGGTGTGTACCCCGATGCCAGGCTTGGCTAGACCGTCTGAGGGGCTGTATTTTTCTCACGATTCAATGAAAACTGTTTCCTGATTCATATCAGATTTTTCTTTGACCTTCGGGTTATTTAGATTGCTTAATTTCCAAAATATTTCTGATTTAATTCATTAGTATACGTATCTATTATTGATTTTTTTTTAGTAGTTTAAATTCCCAGCAGTCAAAGACAATGCTACATGGGATGCAATTCATTTGAAATCTGTTGGGATTTGCTTTTAAACTTTGCCTTTGATCTGTTGGAAGTCACTGTGCCCACTTTCAAAGCACAGGCCCCAAGCCTGGTGCTGATGGCTCACGCCTGTAATCCTAGCTACTCAGGAGGCTAAGATCTGAGGGCTGTAGTTCAAAGCCAGCCTGGGCAGGACAGTCCATGAGACTCTTATCTCCAATGAACCACCATAAAGCAAAGCTCAAAGTAGAGCTGTGGCTCAGGTGATAAAGTGTTAGTCCTGAGCATAAAAGCTCAGGGACAGTGCCCAGGCCCTTAATTCAAACCATCACCTATAAAAGAAGGGAGGGAGGGAGGGAGGGAGGGAGGGAGGGAGGGAGGGAGGGAGGGAGGGAGGGAGGGAGGAAGCGGGGGTGGGGGGCAGGCAGGCAAAGCACAGAAGCCCAGGATCTGTGGCTGATCAGAGTTCTGTGTCTGTGTCCGTAGACCAGGCTGACATTCGTGCTACCCACTTTTGTCTCTGCTGATGCTCTGATAACTTTTCTAGCCACCGCCAATGAGTTGTGTTCAAATCCCCTACTGCAGATGCTGATTTTGTTGTTGTTTTGGTGAGGTGGGGTTTGAACTTAGGGCCTCGCCCTTGCTAGACAGGTGCCTCCAACCCCATTTTGCTCTTAGTTTCTTTCCCATAGGATCTGAAACTTTTACCTTGGCCCAGCTTTAGACAGGGGTCCTCCCACCTTCTCCTCCCGTCCAAGACCAGAAACAGGAGCTACCATGCCTTAGTAACTTGTCTCCCGGGCTGCCTGCGAGCCACAGTCTTCCTATCTCCAACACCAAGTAGCAGGACTGTAGTATAAGCCCCAGGCTCGGAGTGAGTTTCCTTCTATCTCTGTCTTATCAGTTTGCTTTCTGGGTTTTAAGATGATGTTTGTAGAGGCATACGACTTTAGAATTGATCACTTCCTGCTCGTTTGACACTTTCATGTTTATGGAAAGTTCTTTTTCTCTAGTAGCTCAGTCTCCTTGGACTGACGGTAGTTTGCCTATCCTAGTTTTCCTTTAGCTACAGCATGGTGTGTGTTTTTCTGTCCTTTTACTATCCATCTTTCTGCATTATGGTATTTTAAAGTGAACTGTTCTTAATCCTGACGATCTTGGTCTTTTAATTGGGATATAAATCTACTTACTGTGAGTACACTTTTTCTTTTTGTTTATTATCTCTTCCTTTAATGCAATTATAATTTAATTTCTTTCTCTGCTGCCAGCTGGCGAGTTCATCCGTTCCCAGGTATTCTCTTTCCATTAGCTGGCCTCTGCTACCAAATCCTCTGATTATGTGTTCTAACAGCGCATGATCGCCTTTAGGTTCTAGAGTTCCCCCTCTACTATTGTCGAGAGCTTATATCTCAGATGAAGTGCCTCATCTTTTTATTCACTTTCCTGAATCTATTTATCATGGTGATTCTCAAGTTCTCGTCTTAAAAACCCCTCAAGCCAGCCATTCGTTTGCTCCCCAGTCCTGGGGGGCCCGGCAGGCACCGGCTCAGCCCGGCACCTCTGCGGCGGGCGACTCGTGGCTCTCCCAGCAGGCTCGTTCGGCCTGGCCCGTGAGCGAGCAGCGTCTCGAGCCCTGCCTCCCTTCTTCCGCACCGTTTGATGGCCACAACGCACCGTCTCATAGCCCCGCGGCTCCGGAGTCTGGGCAGCCGCGGCCCGCCCCGACAGCCCCGGCTACTCGGGAGGCTGAGATCTGAGGATCGCGGTTCAAAGCCAGCCCGGGCAGGAAAGTGGAGGACGCGGCGCTGCCTGTGCGGGGAGGTGGTCCTGCCAGCTCTGCGTGGGGTGGCGGCCCGTGCGGGGCCCCGGCGGGTCCACGGGGCCCCCTCGCCCACACCCGACGGGCACACGCCCGCTTCCCGGGGCTAAGTCACAAGGAGTAAGAAAAACAGCTTTTGTCTCCCGACGAGAAGAGCCTCCAGTAGCGGAGGCCACTGCTCCGGGCTCCCTCAGATCCGGATCTCAGCGCTGCTTTTTCCCTTGCTTTTCTGTCCTTTTGTATATGAAAAAAAAAAAAAAGAAAAAAGCAGGCGCTTGCTGATGCTATCTCTGTGCAGAGAGCCGGGTTGTTTTTCTGGTGTGCAAGCAGAGCCGGGCCGGCGGCTTGCCCCGAGGAGGGCTCTGGACCCGAGGGGGCTGAGGGACACGTCCTGCTGGAAGCCCGGGGCCCTGTCCTAGGCAGAGGGGACCCCACGGCCGCGCCCTTGCACCTGCCTGTGTGGCCCCTGCCAGGGGAAGCCGGAGGGCGCTGGTAGTTCAGGTCTGGTCCCCCGCTATCCCCGTGTCCCTGTGGCCGGGGTGCCACTGTCTTCCTCACGGCCAAGGGCACTGGCCTGCCCTGCCATACCGTGTTCTGGAAGTCTCTGGGCCCTTCCAGTCCTTCCCAAAGCCTCCCCCGCTGCGTCCCGGCCTCGAGTCGGGCAGGACGTGTCGGGGGTGGCAGCGGGAAGCCGGTGCGGGCCGCCTCCCCGGCAGACGGCAGCTCCAGACTCCCGGGGTCCCGGCTCCTGGTCCCTCACACCTTCTTCCGGTGCACGTAGATATCCCGTCTCCTGCTTCCTGTCTCGGTGATGTTTCTAGAAGGGACTTTGGAAACAAACCAACACAAGGTTCTAAAGAATGGCTCGGGAGGAGCCGGCCCCTGCTTCCTGCCTGCTCGCCGGCGGGGGACACGGGGCGGGGCCAAGGCCTGGACTCCCATCCCCCTTCCGAGTGACACCCCGGGGATGCGCCCCTCTTCCCGCCCTGTCCACCCTTGTCCCCCCAGCCTCTCTGGAGTCCCTGCCGGGACAGGTTTCGAAGCTCCCTCTGCCCGAAAGCTGAACGCCTTGCACGACCCTCCTCCCCTGCGGGCCTGGGCCCCGTGCGGCCGCCCTGCCGCTCAGCCCCCTCTCCCTCCTCCCCTCCAGGCTCCGGGAGCACCACCGGGCCACCATCAAAGTCCTCAGGCGCATGCAGTACTTTGTGGCCAAGAAGAAATTCCAGGTGAGTCCCGAGCCCGGCGCGCCTGCCCCGCCTGCCCGCGGCGCCCGCCAAGGCGGCACCCCCCGGGGGCTCCCTGCTGCCCACTGTGGGGGGGGTCTCCCTCTCCCTCCTTCCTCCCCCCCCCACACCCAGGGTCCCTCCTCCGGCTGGGGGACCGACACCCATCCTCCTTGCCAATGAAAAGCCCCATGGCCCGTCCCACCTCCTGCGGGCCGGGTAACCCCACGTCCGTGAGAGGCGGGTGCACAAGGCCCCGGGGCCCCGGACAGGGCAGGCCCAAGCCCTCCATCCTGGGCCGGCCAGTCCACCCTCCGCTCCCCTCCACACACCCCTCCGTGAGGGGAGAGGCAGAGCTGGCCCCGCGCCCCGGAGGGCTCCCTGCCGGGCTCCATGACCGGGCGCCCCCCGAGGGAGGTCTTCTGAGCCCCGGTCTCAGGCCCCCAGAGGAGGCTCTCTGGGGACCATCCGGGCTCTGGGCCTGACCTTCGTGGAGGCCACGAGGAGGAGAAGCCCAAATCCTCCCTTTGAGCCTGTGTGTGTGGAGGCGGCGGAGAGGGGGGTTGCTCCCCCCCGCAAAGGCCCGCGTGCCCAGGCAAGGAAGTGGGGACACGCCACGGCCCGGAGCACCCACTACGCAGCTCGGGGGGGGGGGGCCCTGCACCGCAGCCCCGCGCGGCTCCACAGGAGGGTCACCACGGGGGACCCGCGTGAGTTTGCCGCTGTAGCACGTGCTCAGGAAACGGGGTCATCCTAGCTACTCAGGATCAAGGTTCAGAGCCAGCCTGGGCAGAAAAGCCCTTGAGACCCATTTCCAAGTAACCCCCCAAAAAGTTGGAAGTAGGGCTATGGCTCAAGAGGTAGAGCGCCAGCCTTGAGTGAATAAAGCCACAGGAAAAGTGCCCCAGCCCCAAGTTCAAGCCCCAGTACCGGCACAGGCATGCGTGCATGCGTACACACACATGCACACACACATGCATGCACACACATACCTGCATGCACACACACATGCACACACATGCACACCTGCATGCACGCACACACATGCGCACCTGCATGCACACACACATGCACGCACACACATGCACACCTGCATGCACACACACCTGCACACACACACGCACACCTGCATGCACACACATGTATGCACACACATGCACACCTGCATGCACACACACATGCACACACCTGCACACCTGCATGCACACACATGCACACACATGCACACCTGCATGCACACACATGCACACCTGCATGCACACACATGCACGCACACACATGCACAGCTGCATGCACACACACCTGCATGCACACACATGCACGCACGCACATGCACACCTGCATGCACACACACCTGCACGCACCTGCACACCTGCATGCACACACATGCACACACATGCACACACATGCACACCTGCATGCACACACATGCACACCTGCATGCACACACATGCACGCACACACATGCACATCTGCATGCACACACAGCTGCATGCACACACACATGCACGCACACACATGCACACCTGCATGCACACACACCTGCACGCACCTGCATGCACACACACGTGCACGCATGCACATACACGCGCACCTGCATGCACACACACCTGCACACACACACGCACACACACACAAGCTCAAGGAGCTGGCACCAGATGTGTGCTCGTGGCCCCTGCCTACACGGTGACCGCACACCCTCCTGTCGTGTGTCCGCTCTCAGGAGCCCCCCGGGGCCCGCGGGGCCCCGGCCCCGGCCCCTGCCACCCTAGGGAGCTCTCAGGACTTAAGTGGACCGAGTTACGCCCAAGCTCCCACAGGGCCTGGAACTCCTCATTGTCAGCGGGAATGAAAGGCCCTGTCAGCCGGCACCAGGAGGTCTGCCTGCGGGCTTGGGGGGGGGGGAGGGCGTGGGGGGGGGTGCTTGGAGCTCTGTCCGTGCCACTGCCGGGCACGCAGGCTGCAGGGCAGAAGCTGGTGTAGGGAGTGGGGAGAGGGGCGCCCCACCACGCAGGCCCCCCGGGACTGCAGGGGCCACCGGGACGTCTCCCGATGGGCAATGGCGAAGGGCAGCTTGGCGGTGGTCGTCAGAGCCTCCGGCCTCGCCCTGGCGGGCCGGCCGGCTGGGAGATGGTTCCAGGGAGGTGCCAGCTCAGGCTGAGAAGGGCCGCTAGGCCTTGTGGGAGTGAGCCGGTGGCTGCTGGGCCCGGAGGTCCCCCCGCCTCCCCGGCACCCCTGCAGACCCCACCACTCAGGACGAGGGACCTGCACGTGTGCCTCCTTCCCGGCTGGGGCCCCCTTCTATACCCAGGATTCAAGTTAGCATCCCAGTCGCCGCCTGGGAAGCTTCCAGAACAGGCCAGGCAAGCCTGTCCTCCTCATGTGCTTCTCCCGGTGCGGGGGGGGGGGGGGGGGGCGGAGGGAGGGCTGGCCGCCCCGGTGAGCTGGCTGTCCCTGCTGGGGCTGGTGGGAGGGGGAGGGGGAGGAGGGCAGGGGTGAGGCGGGCAGGGCGGAGGAGGGAAAGCTGCAGGGGCTCCCGGCCAGCCCCGGGCTTGGCTCCCCAGCCCCAGCCGTCCTGGGCGGCTCTCTGCCTCCCCACCCCACCCCCCATGGCTGGCCTGGTGGTGCCCCACCCCCACCCCGCCACCCCCCGGGGCTGATAAGGCCCCGATCAGCCCCTGTGTCTGGCCCCAGGAGCCAGAGCCTCTCAGCCCATCCAGGTTGCCTTGAACACCCGCGCCCACCGACGGCCGTCTGGCCGGCATTATCTTGGCTATCTCGGGCTCTGGCTCCCGCTGGGATGGGCTCCCAAGCCAGGCCCCAGGCAACCACTTGATGAGGGCCTCACAAGCCCTGACCAGACTCCGGCGGGGGCCCGGGGCCCCAAGATAAGCGTCGGCAGGCCCGGGCCACGGGCTAGGGGGTGCCGGAGGGGCGCAGCGCGAGCCACCGCCAGGCTGTCTGCGGAGGCCCTGACGCTCAGAGGGGCCCGGGGCCCTGGGGCCAGGCCCAGCCGCTCCCCCTCCGCCCCCACGCCTCACCGCCGCCTGAGGGGCCCGCGTGCTTCCAGAGGTTGACTGCCGACTCAGGGGGGGCCCAGGCCCAGGCCGAGGCTGGGGTTCCTGGTCCTTCTCACCCACCATCTTGTTTTTCTCTTACTCTCAGAAGGAAAGTTAAGCTCAATTCCCCGTCTTACAGAAGAGGGGAACGGGCTCAGTAGAGAGGAGACTTGGGCTTAGCATCTTCCTCTTAAGGGAGGAAGAAGGCACAGCATCCCATCTTGCAGAAAAGAGGAACGGGCTCAGTGTCTCATCTTCCGAAAGGAAGGTGCAAGGCCTACCGTCTCACGCTGCAGAACGGGGGGTCTGAGCTCAGCAGCCCATTAACAAAGCCCGGGGCACCGCCAGCGTGCCAGGGGTCAGCACAGTGCCAGGGGTCAGCACAGTGCCAGGGGTCAGCACGGTGCCAGGGGTCAGCACGGTGCCGGGGGTCAGCACGGTGCCGGGGGTCAGCACGGTGCCGGGGGTCAGCACGGTGCCGGGGGTCAGCACGGTGCACTTGGAGGCGGCGGCTCTGCACGACCGCGCCCTGGCTAGCTGGGCCAGCCCTCCCTCGCCCCCCTCCCGGCCCCCTCCCCGTCCTGCCGCCATGCGTACAGCCCGGCCGGCCCGCGGGACCCGGGCCGATGCTTGTCCCTGTGGCCCACAGCAAGCGCGGAAGCCGTACGACGTGCGGGACGTCATCGAGCAGTACTCCCAGGGCCACCTGAACCTCATGGTGCGCATCAAGGAGATGCAGAGGAGGTGGGCACGGGGGCAGGGGCATGGCGGGGGCAGGGGAGGGGCACGGGGCAGGGGAGGTGGGCACGGGGGCCTCTGAAGAACCCCGCCATGGGACCCTCACCCCAGCGGGCCGCCCCACGGTGAGCACTTCCTGCCTGGCCCTGGCGGTGGCAATGAGCCCCCTCATGAGTTCTCCCCGGGCCACCCCACAGATTCTCCCACCCACAGGTCTGACCATCTTGGGCCTCCCCGCTGCCAGCCCAGAGCTAGGGGCCCCGAGCCCACCACCGGAGCCCCGAGCGCCAGAGCCCAGAGCTCGGGGCCCTGAGGATCGAGCCCACGCATGCTAGGCTCCGGCTTCCGCCCTTGTTCCTTTGGAAGCGGGGCATCCTTGGGCCGCCGTCCAGGCTTAGACCAGCAGGACTTCCATGTGGACTGGCCTGGGCAGACAGCTCCGTGGGCTAGCCTGGGAACCTAGCAGTGCGTTGCAGGGTGTTACTGGGAGACTGTGCCTGCCCCTCCCCCAGGCAAGGAGCAAGGAGGGGTTCAGGAAGCCCCCGTCGCTGATCTCCCTCCCCCTACCCAGACAGGGAGTCTAAGGGATACCCCAACTTCTACCCTTCCTTTCCGAGTTTCCTTCTTAGCTCTCTTAGGAGCCCGGGTCTCTGGGGGCTCAGAAGCCTGGTGCCAGGTCTCGGGGTGGGGAGGGTGGCACCCAGGTGAACAGTGGCCTCCTGCCCACCCACCCGCCCGCCCTCCCACCCCGGGTGCCCCGTGTTTCTCTGGCTGCGTGTGAGCCTCTGTCCCCTCTTCCCTTCCAGGCTGGACCAGTCCATCGGGAAGCCGTCTCTCTTCACCCCCATCTCAGGTGGGTTTCTGCGTGGAGCCCGTGGGGCCTGCCGCGTGTGCGCCATTGGCACAGCATGGGGGGGGCACGTGAGCCCCAGCCTCCGCGGAGCAGCCTGGGACACGGTGTCAGGGGCCTGGGGAGTGTCAGGAGACCGTCGGGGTGCCGGGGTGGGAGTCCCCTCACCTGGCACTCCTGGGTGCTGGCCCGGCTTCATTAGAAGGAAATGCGATGATGGGGGGGTGGGGGGGCTGGAGCTCCCGGGGCCACGGGAGGGGGGCCGCTCCTGCGCTGGCGGGCCCTGTGCACGTGGACGGAGCCCCCCCCCGGGGCGGGACGGGCTTCGAGGGCCACAAGCCGGCACGGAGCAGGGGGCTTTTAGCCGCGGGTAGGGAGAGGGGGCACACACGCCCGCTGAGGGGGCAGGCCGCGGGCGGGGGGCATTCTGCAGACTCTCCGGGTGAAGGAAGGGGAGGGGTGGGGGCAGTCTGCCCGGCTGCCCCTGCCCCCCCTACGGGAGCACTGGGCCGGATCAGCCCCCCCCCAGCACCCTGCCCCGTGCCCGCCATGCCCCCCCCATCCGTGACGTGGTGCTTTACCTCGTAGAGAAGAGCAAAGACCGGGGCAGCAACACCATCGGCGCCCGCCTGCACCGCATGGAAGACAAGGTAGGCGGGCTGAGCAGCCCCGGTCCGTGGTGACGGGCGCCGTCCTCCCTCGGGGCCCCCGTCATCGCTCGCGGGGCTGGCCGAGGGTCACTGGGTCACGGGGGGCTCTCCGCCTCTCAGTGGGGGCCCCGGCCCACCCCAGCCCGGCTGGGCGTCCGCCGAGCAGCTTTCCCGTCGTCCAATGCGTGACACTTGCCCTGGCGAGTGGCACCACGCGGCCACACATCCCCCCCCCCACTGGAGTCCCCGCCCCTCGCGGTCGGGGCGCCTGGCGCTGGGAGGCAGGCGTGGGGGGGCTCCTCCGTGCCCCGCTGCCCGGGGGGCCCTGTGTCCCGGAGCACCGCAGCTCACCCGGGCTGAGCCCCGGGACGCCCGGCTCTGCGCCTACCACCCAACCCGCTCGGTCTTCACAGCGTTCCGAAGAGCCGTGGAAGGTTCTGGGGCCCCGAGGGCCCTTTCTAATGGCCCACTGCTGCTTGGAAGCCTCTGGGGTCTGAGGCGGGCTGCTCTTTCGTGGGGCGGCTCGTCAGTCGACTTGGATGTTATCTGAAAGTAATTCAGAAGCTAAAAATAGTGGGGTTTCAGTTGGCCCCGCCCTGGGCTGCCCACGCCCTGGAGGACCTGGGACCTGCGTGGAGGGGGGGGGGGGGGCTCACGGCTGGCGGGAGGGAGCGGGGGAGGGGGGAGGTATGGGGTGTCCCGTCTCAGGGAATTTCCAGCAGCGGCCAGCTGAGCTTGCTCCATCCGAGGCATGCCTCAGTTTCTCCGGTAGGCCGCCCTCGTCCCCGTGTCCGGGCCCCCAGGACCCCTTTCTGCAAATGTCCAGAGCAGGCTCGCTCGGCGTAGACCCCTCCTCCCCCTCCAGAGCGCTCCTGACACTGGGGTCCCCCCCGCCCCGCACCTCCCGGCCGCGGGTGGGGCTCCCGGCCCTGCCCGCCTGGGCGTCGGCGTGGACGTGGGCGGGGCCGCGTGTATTCTGCGAGCTAAGGTCCTGTGGGGCCGCGGAGCCCAGGGCAGGGAGTCTTTTCTGTTCTCAGCTCGGCGCCGGGCACTGGGGGGCTGTGCTTTCCAGACCCCAGCACCCCTCCCAGCCCAGCCCAGCCCAGGGCGCGGCGCAAGCCGCCTCCCCCCTGCGGCCCTGCCCCGAGGAGCCCTGTACCCCCGCCCGCCTCCCCTCTGCAGCGCAGCACTGACCCTGGGGAGCGGTGAGCCACGTCCCCCCCCCCCCATCCTTGCAGCCTCTCCCCGTGGGGTCGAGTCTGGGCCTTCATCTTCTCCTGCCAGGGCCACGGAGGCCTCCGGCCCTGTCCCCTTGCCAAGATGCTGTCCCACGCGTCCACATCCGTCTTCACACGCGAGACACGCGGGCGCGTGGCTTCCAGGGCTCAGTGCCCTGCACAGGCGTGCTAGCACACTCAGCGCACGCAGGCCGCTCTGTCCGGCCCTGAGACAGTTTAGAACACGCTCTCCTCCTGCGTGGTTGGTAGGAGTCAAGCCAGCCAGGCCCCGGAGAGTTTATTTGTGAGATGGTTTTTATTTTTTTAAAACGGGGTCGGGGGCAGGCAGGGCGCTGGTGGCTCCGGCCTGCCGTCCTAGCTACTCGGGAAGCTGAGATCTGAGGATCCGGGTTCAAAGCCCACCAGGGCGGGAAAACCTGTGAGACTCTTAGCTCCAATGAACCAGCAAAAAAGCCACAAGTCGAGCTGTGGCTCAAGTTGGTTGGGTAGATCACCAGCTTGGAGAGAAAAAGCTCAGCGACAATGCACGTGCTCACACACACACACACACACACGCACGCACGCACACATTGTAAAAATCAGTTAGCGGTGCTGGGGTTTGAAGACAGGCATTTGCTCTACCCCTAGAGCCTTGGCTTCGTCTTGCCGCTGGGATTCCCGGCAGGAAGCCGCGGAGGGCTGCGGAGCGTCGTCGGGCTCCGTCGCGTGTCCGCCCGTCTCGGTTCCGAGGGCCACGGCTCCGCGTCGTTCCCCTCGTCCTGACTTGCTGATGGGCCAGCGCCTGTGGGTTCTTCCGTGTGTGCTGTGCCCGCTTTCTCTGGCTCCCGAGTCACAGGATGACTTGTACCTGTAGCAAGGCATTTGGGGAAATTGAATTACAGCTATTAATAGCACTTCAGGCTGTAAACGTGTCCGCTGAACTCCCTCTCGGATGGCATTCCCACTGTTTATTTTTGAGACAGGACATCATGGTGTGCACTAGACTGGCCTTGAACTTGAGCTCCCAGCGTTTCAGCCTCTCTCCTAGCTGGGATTAGAGGCGTGGTGGGCTTCTGCGCCCTGTGACTCCGTAAATCCAATTCACTTTTCATTTTCACTCATGTCCGTGCTTTCCTGACCTGCATTGTATCTTGTCTATCTCCGGGGTTACTTAGCAGTGCGGGCCCCGTGATGGCTAGGACCATAGAAGAACTGTCTAATAGCATGGCTCTGTTGTCAGGGAGAGTATTCTGTATGGGAGCAATGCCTGAGAGGGTGTTGAGCGATGATTTCGGGCAAGATGTGTGGTGGGTTTTTGTCTAGTGTTTTGCGTGTGTGTGTGTGTGTGTGTGTGCGTGTGCGCGTGCGCTTGAAGGAAGGGCATACCCACTGGTATTGGGGTACAAGGCTATGCTCCTGGCTACCCCCCCCCAATCCTCTGTGTCCTCACTTTAGCCTATCTCTATCTGTTCAGCGCGTACCCCAAAGTTGGAGAGGAAATTCTGCAAGCTTTCTAAGAAACTCCTAAACTGCTTTTCTAAAGGGTTGTTTGTTTATTTTTCCAGCAACATAGAGGCCTCTCTCCCCCTTCATTTTTCCTTCCCTTCTTCTCTCTTTCTCCCTCCTCTCCCCTCCCTCCCTCCCTCCCTCCCTCCCTCCCAGCCTTACAACCCATGGCATGGTTAGTCTTTTCTACACCCTGTTCTGAGGGTGTAATGGTATCTCATTGTGGTTTTGATTTGCATTTCTCTAATGACTAATGATGTTGAACAACTTTTCATGTGCTTATTAGCTATTCAGAGTCTTCTTTGGGGAGATGTTTATTCAACTCTCTTGCCCATTTTCTAATTAAGTCGTCTGTTCTATTATTGAGTTGCAAGAGCTTTTTTTAAAAAAAAAATAATGTTCTGGATACAAGTCCTTTATCAAATGTATGACTTGCAAATCGTTTCTTCTGTTCGGTGGCTTTGTTTTCGTTTTCTGAGCTGCATCTCTTAAGACACAGAAGTTTTTAGTTTTAATGAAGTCCAGTTTCTCTTTGCTTGTATGCTCCATGCTTTGGGTGTTCTAGGCCCTCTTTTGTATCGTCTAAGGTCATGAAATTTTTCTCCTATTTCTGTTTCCTTTTAGGAATTGTATAGGACTAGCTCTTATGTTTAAGTTTATATTTGCTTTTGAGGTAACTCAAGGGTGAGGGACATAGTAAAGTCAATTTTTGTTCTTATTTCTATTGTTTCGCTTTTGTCTCCTTACTTAATGGATAAGTGAGAAATGGTTCCCACTGTGCAGAGCCATGTGTCAAGTCAATTGGCCATAAACTCTGGGGTTCACTTGTGGATCGCCCCTTCTGCGTGGTCAGTCCTGAAGCCACGCAGAACTCACTACTGCTTGCTGTGGCTTTGAAGTCAGGTGGTGCAAATCTGCTCGGGTTTTGGTTTTGTTTAGTGGTGGTGGTGGCGGTGGTGGTGGTCACTGTGGGGCTGGAACTCAGGCCCGGGGCTCTGGCCCTGGGCTTCTGCTCTCAAGCACTGTACCACTTCGAGCCACAGCGTCACTTCCAGTTTTCTGGGGGTCCATTGGAGATTAAAAAAAAAAACAAACTCTCACAGACTTTCCTGCCCGGGCTGGCTTTGAACCACGATCCTCAGTTCTCAGCCTCCTGAGTAGCTAGGATGACAGGCGTGAGCTACCAGAGCCCAGAAAATCTACTTACTTTATTCTTTTCAAATGCATATAAATTATCATATAAATTTTAGGAACAAGTTGCCAGTTTTATCCCCCTCCAAAGAAGGAAGGAAGGAAGGGAGGGAGGGAGGGAGGGAGGAGGGAGGGAGGGAGGGAGGGAGGGAGGGAGGGAGGGATAGACTTGCTAGGATTTGCTAGGCATTGTATTGACTCTCTGCCTCCATTTTGGGAAAAACCGACATACTAGTAAAATGAGGTCTTACAGTCCATGAACAGTACATCTTTCTGCATGTACTTGATCTACCTCAACTTCTTTCATTCACATTTTGTACTTCCTGATACATAAACTGTGTTTATTGGGTTAAATTCACCTCCATTTTTATTTGTCACACTATTAACAGGATTGGTCTCTTCATTTTACTCTTGAGTCTAGTACATAGAGATATAGTCGATTTTACGGAAATCTTGTCAACTGTAAGCTTGCTGTTTCTTGTTTTAGTAGTTTTGTTGTTGCTGTTGAATTCTGAGGATCTCTACGTATGGAATCACATTATTGTATGAACAGGACAGCTTTCCTCCTCCCTCCCTCCCTCCCTCCCTCCCTTTCTTCCTTTATCCTCCTTCCCTTCCTTCTCTCCTCCCACCCTTTCTTCTTTCCTTCTCTCCACCCTTCCCTCCCTCCCTCCCTTCCCTCCTGCTTTCTCTTCCTTTTGTCCTTCTTCCCTCCCCCCTTTCCCTCCCCTCGCCCTCCCCTCCTCAGTCATCGGGGCTCACGCCTGTTGATGGGTTGGGCAGAGGAGGCCTCGGGGAATCGTGGGGTCGCCGTCTGCCCCCCCCCCCCGCCCCCGGCGCCGCCGAGCTGCGCTGGGGCCCGGGGCCGGGTTTCCCTCCTCCGTCAGGACCACGGTCGCCTCTGCCGACGTGGCTGAACGCACCAGGTGACCGGGCTGTTGAACCAACCTCCCTTTGGTCAAAGTGTCCGTGGGTGAATCTTAGGGCGCTGTGCTCTGGTAACGCCCGCGCGAAGCTGGCACCTCGCGGCCCTGAATTCCCGGGCACGTTGCCGGCATTTCCCTTTTGTCTGGGTTGGTTGCTAGCGGTGTGCGTGTACTTCCCACTCCACCTGAGTTCCTCTGCTTGCCTGCTGGGCAGCTTGAGCTCCCCCCACCCCCCCACCCCCCCGCTTTTCGCGTATTCCTGAGACAGGGGCCCAAGCTCCCCAGAGGCGAGCGTTGCTCAACCCCCAGCAAGAAGCCCCGAGCCCTGGAGTCGATCCCAGGGCCACCAACAAAGCTTCTTCTGGAACTGCGTTAACCATGGTGGCTGCAGACGCCTCTCTGCGCTCCAGCCCCGAGTCTTCCTCCCCCCCGCGGCGCTGTTGGGGTTCACGTTGCCGGTTCTGTTCCGTGGTTCGTGGCGGGGGGGGGGTTGGGAAGGGGCGCCGGTGGCCACGCCTGTCACCCCAGCGACTCAGGAGGCTGAGACCGGAGAACCGTGGTTCAACGCCAGGCCGGACGGGAAAGTCTGCGAGACCCTTCTTGCCAACTAACCCGCAAAATCCAGACGCGGAGGTGTGGCTCAAGTGGTAGAGTGCCAGCGTGGAGCAAAGAGCCAAGTGAGAGTGCAAGGCCCCGAGTTCAAGCTCCAGCGCAAAGAAAAGGAAATCAGTAACTCCAGTAAACACAATTCCAGGTCCTTAAGGAAGGCCATGCAGCCTGGTGGCTGAGCAGGGGTGGTGTGAGCTTGGGGGGGGGGGGGCGGGTGGAGAGGGGAAGGGGGGC
Source organism: Perognathus longimembris pacificus (assembly GCF_023159225.1). Classification (NCBI taxonomy): domain Eukaryota; kingdom Metazoa; phylum Chordata; class Mammalia; order Rodentia; family Heteromyidae; genus Perognathus; species Perognathus longimembris. Next base: position 61,970,766 of record NC_063173.1, on the reverse strand, counting down.
CAGGCAGCCTCGGGGGCTCCGACACCCCGTCACCACCCAGCAGACTCACATCCTCCCAGAGCCCCTCAGTCGCCGCCAGAGCGGACCTGAGTCCCCTCTGGAGCCCCAGCGCCCGGGGCAGCCAGCGCCAGCCTCGGCCGCCCTCCAGAGGGGGCGCCCAGCCTGGGCCCGGCCACGCCTTGCCATCAGACCCTGCCTCCCCCCCTCCCAGTCCTCGGGTCCCCCCGCCCCCGGGCCGTCCTCAGTGACAGGGACACCCCGTCCCCCGTCCCGGGGCCCCGGGGACGCCTCGTGGTTTGCCCCCCCCCCCCCGGGCGGCAGTTATTTAAAGGCCTGCGGTGTCTCCTCTCCCGGGGAGTTGTCGGGGGGCCGGAGGAGCCCGGGGATGCGGGCCCCGTTTTGTCGTGGGCTTCTGAGATAACCCGATGAAAGCCTCCTTTGACCCGGAGCCCCACCGAGTGCCGCGCGACCCCCCCCCAGCCTCAGGCCCCGGCTTGCCCCCCCCCCGGGCCTGCGGCGGAGCCGTGCTCGCTCCTGAGCGGAAGGAGCCCGAGGGGGGCCAGGTCTGGGCCTCCGTGGCCTTCCGGGAGACCCCTCGTGGCCATGGGCTTGTGGGGTGTCGCGGAGGGGGGAGCCTCGGGATGTGGACAGGACGTGGGGGCCGGGGCCACAGCAGACAGGGGCACGGTGGGCGGGAGCCCAGGAGGGACCCACCCCCCAACCCTCAGCCCGAGGAGGGCGGGGGCACCCGGGGGGGGGGGGTCAGCGGCTCACACTGGTAACCCCAGCTACCTGGGAAGTGGAGATGGGCAGGATGGCGGTTGGAGACCAGCAATGGGGCGCCTACCTAGCAGGGGCAAGGCCCTGAGTGCGAATCTGGCTGCGGGTGGCAGGAGCTGGCCACTCAGAGATGCCCAGCGCCGGCAGCGAGATGTGGCGGGGACCAGCCGCCGTCGCTATAGGGTCCAAAAGGACACCCCAGTTCCCAGAGGCCCTGACGCGGCACGCTGGGAGTCGGGGGACACAGGCACAGCGCACCTTTCATTTTGTCTTCGGTGACGCGCACGCAACACGGCCACCAGCCGCGTCTGCCCCAAGCCCACCTTGTGCCCCCCACGCTGGCCTGCTCTTCCTTCTGTCCCCCTCCCCCCCGGTGCCGCCCCGGTGCGGGCTGGCCGCGTGGCCGGGCCACGGGGCCTCGTGGGTACTTAGTACTGAACTCAGCACCCAGTGCCGTTGGAGGAATCCTGTGTCCATCCCCTGCTAGCCCAGAGGGCTCACACGCGACGTATGGAACATTCCAGAGCAGGAATGTTCCAGAGGGGCCCAGGTGGCCGACGGCAGAGTGTGGGCAGAAGGGGGAGGGTGGGGGGCATCCGGCTCTGCCCCACTCTGCCCCATGGCCCCCAGCCCGCAGCCTCGGTTTCCCCGCCATCCAGTGGCTCACCGGGCTCTGAGAGTCATCCTTCCCGGTACCCTCCCTCCTGCCATCTGGGGGAAACACATCGCCCCCCCATCCTGGGCTGGCCCTCCCGAGGGGCTATTTATAGGCCTCAAATATTGGCCAGAGGAAATTTACATTTTTAGAGACTTGAGCTCAAGCCCCGCCGACTGGTGTAGGCACACACGGAGGTGCTGTCGGCGGGCGCAGGCCCGAGCCCGGGCCAGGGTGGCTCGGGGACCTGCAATCGGGGCGTCCTTGTCAGGGGGCGGACGGGCACCCCCGGCAGAGGCCAGGCCCGGGCTGCGCCGCTGGCTCTGCCCCGCGAGCAACAGCCCGCTCACCAAAAATAGATGTTCCAGCCCGAGCCCCGGAGCGGCCGGCCGGCCGGGCGGGCCCCCCCCCAGACACCGGGGGCCGCGGAGGCCGGGGAGGGGGCCGGCGCCCCTCGGGGAGCGTCCCGGGCCCCCAGGGCACGGCGGGGCCCTCGGCGGGGCGGCCTGGCGGCAGGTGGATGCCAGCAGATCCTGCCACAGGGCCCGGGCGGCAGCCCCCCCCCCCCCGCCCAGGCCCGGAGCCCGCAGGTGCCCCCCCCGCCGGGGCACCACGTCCACCGCGTGGCCCGTGGGGGGCCCTCCGTGCGGCCGCCGAGGGCTGCAGAAGCACATGGAAATTTTTGTGGATTCGAGCCGGCACAGGCCGAGGGCGGGGCTGTTTGGGTTGGCAGCGGGCTCCCTCCCCGCCCCCCCCCACCCCCCGCCTCCCGCCCCACCGCACATCCATTCATGCCTCCCTCCGCCACCCGCCGCCCTCTCGCTCCGGGGCCTGGGCACGGAGGCAGGGGCGGCCCCGGCCTTGCCTGGGTTCGAAAGGCCCGGGCGGGGCTCTCCTCGAGCTCAGGGAGGCGGGGTGCGCCCCGTGCCCGTGGCCCGGCACCCCCAAAATGCCCTTTCCCCGCGGACGCGGCTCCTGGGAGGGTGAGAGGCCCCGTGCTGGCGGGGGGGGGGGGGGCCGGGGGGAGGGCAGAGCTCAGAGGAGCCTGTCTACCCACGCTGCCCTGCGCCGCCGCCACCGGCCAGCGCCTGGCATCCTGGCCACTCCGGAGGCTGAGATCTGAGAGCCTGGGTTCGAAGCCAGCCCCGGGCAGCAAAGTCTACGAGTCTTTGACCTCCAACTAACCAGCAAGAAGCCGGAAGCGGGGCTGCGGCTCAAGCGGTAGAGCGCCGGCCTCGCGGGAAAAAGCTCAGCAAGAGGGGGAGGCCCTGGGTTTGGGCTCCAGAACCAGCAGACTGGAAAGCACTTCGGGGGGCCCCGGCCGTGGGCGGGGCTGGGCGGACGTGGCCAGCAGGAGGCCCGGCCCTCCTGCCCCTCCTGCCCCTCCTGCCCCACCTCCCGGCCTAGACGGAACCGGCAGGAACAGAGAACAGGGAGCCTCCGGAGCACCGGGGGGCTCGCCCTCCCCACCCCCAGGGCCACCCGCCCACCCCGGAGCCCCCCGGACAGCCCAGGAGGTGAGGCCGGCGCAGCCCGTGACTCGGCGTGTCCTCGCGTGAAGGGTGGCCTCGGTCCGGCGGACGCGCCCCGCGAAGGTCCGTGCGAAGGCCCTGGGGCACGCGGTACCGCCCGCTGAGCTCATGCCCTGCACGGGGCGGAGCCCGGCGGGGCGCGGGGACTTCTCCCCACGTTCCCGCTCCCGGGAGGGGGAGAGGCGGAGGCGTCCGGGTAGATCCTGTTCCTGGAAGGCCCTAGAAGGCCCCGAGCAGACTCCCCCGCGCAGATGAAGACCCAGTGCGGCAGGCGTGCAAGCGTGAATTCAAGCCCCAGTGCGGCAGGCGTGCAAGCGTGAATTCAAGCCCCAGTACGGCAGGCGTGCAAGCGTGAATTCAAGCCCCAGTATTGCAAAAAATAAAAGGGGGAGGGGGCCTGGGCGACCACCTTGCCCGCTCACGAGGCCCCCATGAGCCCCGGGCCCAGACTTTTCCCAGCGCCCGTTTCCCAGGTGCCCCACCCCGAGTGCCCCCCCCACCCCCAGAGCCGGGCGAGGCAGGCACGAGACCTCTCGGGGAAGCCTCGCCTCACACAGCGGCTCCCCAGTACTAGACGGGGACTGGACTTGAACTGGGGGCCTCACCGTTGCTAGGTGGGCGCTCTGCCCCTTGAACCACGTCTCCAGCCCCTGTCCTCTCCCTCCGTCCAGCTTGGGCACAGGTTTGCGACGTGCGGTGGTGACCAAGCGTGATCAGAAATCATCGCTTACAAAATAAAGGAAATTAATCCATCAGCACTGCCCGCCCCTGTGCCACACACGCACGCACGCACACACACACACGCACCCTCAGCACCGTCCACCCCTGCGCCACACACACACACGCACGCACCCTCAGCACTGCCTGCCCCTGTGTGTCACACACACACGCACGCACCCTCAGCACCACCCGCCCCTGTGTGTCACACACATGCACGCACACATGCACACACACACATGCACACACGCACCCTCAGCACCGTCCACCCCTGCGCCACACACACATGCACACACACACATGCACACGCACACATGCACACACGCACCCTCAGCACCGCCCGCCCCTGTGTCACACACACACACACGCCCTCAGCACCGTCCACCCCTGCGCCACACACACATGCACATGCACACATGCACACACACACATGCACACGCACACATGCACACACGCACCCTCAGCACCGTCCACCCCTGCGCCACACACACACACCCTCAGCACCGCCCACCCCGTGTGTCACACACACACGCACGCACCCTCAGCACCATCCACCCCTGTGTGTCACACACATGCACACACACACACATGCACACGCACACATGCACACACACACCCTCAGCACTGCCCGCCCCTGTGTGTCACACACACACGCACACACACGCATGCACACACGCACCCTCAGCACCGCCCGTCCCTGTGTGCCCGTGCCCCACGCGGCGGGCACGCGTTCCTGTGGGTGCCTTTCGTGGAGTCATTCACTGCATGATCCTCTGGGGTCCCCTGGCCTTCATTTGTGAGCATCCGCCCCCCAAAAGCACGTGACGCCCAACAAGCGAGACACAGAGGCGCCGGCCGTGAGCGCGAGCCAGGAGGGGCCGGTGCGGCGTGGGGGACGCGCGGAGGGGGCGCGGGAGCGGCGGAAGCCGCCTGTCTGTCGCGGAATCGGGGCTGGGTGACGAGGAAACCGAGTCAAGCGTCCGAGGCGCGGCGCTGAGCTCTGCGTCCTGAGCGCGCGTCGTGGGTCCTCAGTGGCGTCGCCCCGGGCCCCCACCGCGGAGGCCAGGACCGCGCCCCGGCGTCGCCTCCCAGGGCGCCTCGTGTGTCTGCCGGGCGCCCCTCGAGCCGGGCTCTCGCGACCTCGCCCCCCGAGCGACGGGCAGGCCATCGTGCCGGCCCGCGGGCGCCAGGGGCCGCCCACGGCTCTCGTGCGGCCTCCCCTCCACCCCGCGTCCTCCTTGGTGGCCCGCGGTGGCCTCCAGGGACTGGCGCGTGACGCCTCCGCGTCCCAGCCCACAGCACGCGCCGGGCGCCGTGGCTCACGCCTGTAACCCCGGCTCCTCGGAGCTGGAAGCCAGCCCAGGGCCGCGGTCCGGGGCCGCCCGGGCGGGACCGTCGTGAGACTGTCCCCTGCAAGGAGCCCTTGGGAGGCTCCAGTGTGGCTGGAGGGAGAGCTCCCGCCCGGGTCGGGGAACGCTAGCGGACGGCACGCAGGCCCCGAGTTCAAGCCCTGGCTCTGGCTTGTTCAGGTGTGCGTGCGCGCAGGTGGCTCCCTGGCCACGGGTGCCGGAAGCCAGCGTGGCCTGGGCCCCGCCCGTGGCACCATCTTGGCCAGGACTCTCGCACTGCCCCCGACCTGCGCCAGCGAGGCAGCAGGGAGACCCCCCCCCCCGCCCGCCCCACCTCCCTGTCCCCCCTCCCCCCTCCCCCCGGCTCGGCCCAGCGGGTGCCCCGCGGACCCCATCGCCGGCCCGGGCCGCCGTGTGGAGTCACCGGCAGGAGGCCCAGGAAGCCGGGGACTGGAGGCCCTGCTCCCCGCTGCGGATGCCAGGGGCCCCCACACAAGCCCCCATTTCTGTGCCTGCGGCCCACACCACCTGACAGATGTGGGGGGAGGAGACGTTGGCCCTGGGTGCGGATGAAGGCGGCCTTTATCCTGCCATAAATGCTTTCTGTGTGGAGCCCGCGCCCGGGCCCGGCCCCCCCAGGGCCCCCCCGGGGCCGGAGCGGCGAAATTGGATCGGCGGGGAGAGGTTTTACAGCGCAGGGGCTGGTGGCAGAGGTGGCAGAGGGGCCCCCACGGGGCACAATGGCGCATTGTTCCGGGCCTCACCTGGGCTCTCTCCAGCATCCAGGGATTTACGAGGCTCCGCCGCAGCCCGGGGCAGGCAGCTCGGGGCAGACCGGGGAGGGGGCCGAGGAAGAGGACGGCCCCCCTCCCCAGCGACAGCCGGCCGGGGACGGGCCCCAGCGCGCCTGCAGACCGCAGCGGCCACGCCATGAATGGGCCCTCTCTCTCCACGGTGCCCACGAGGGGCCGGGAGGCGGGAGGCCCGGCCGGCCCGCCGCAGGCCACCTTCGCCGAGGCCCCCGCCTGCGGAAGCCCCGGCCCGGGAGGCCTCCTTCCTGACAGACCCCCGAGGCCCTCCCGGGCCCCGTGGCACAGCCGGTCCACACGGGCAGAGCTCCCGCGGCCCCCCCCCGGCCCCCGCCCTCTGCTCCCCTGGGGCCCTTCCCCGCGGGCGCCCACCCCCGCCTGGGTCTCCTTGGGCCTTCAGCCCCCGCCACCTGGCCCAGACCCCTCTCTTCCCGGCCCAGGCCTCTTCCTCTCCCCCACGCGGGCTCCTCCCGTACCCCAGGACCTTTGTCCATGCTGAGCTCTCCTCTGAGCGAGAGCGGCCTTTGGCACTGGCTCTGGAGACGTCAGCGGTACCCACAGATGCAGGGGACCCCCGGACACCCCGAGGACACCTTGAAGACACAAAGTGGCTAGGGCACTCCCTCCTTAGGGTCACCATGAACACGGCGGTGGATGATTTTGTGGGGGCAGTGCGCCTTTTTAGACCAATCCCTAGGGAACGGCAGCATGGTGGCATATTCTCTTAAAAAAGCCCCACTCTCGTTGCTCGTTCACATAATTGCAAACAGAAGGGGTCGTCGTCCCTGATTCCAGCAAACAACAGCCCGGAACGCACTCTAATCCGCGCAGGTATCGAGTTCAGCTCTGCCTAGGGCCTGGCTGTTCATGACGTGTGCGAGGGAGCGAGCCCGATGCCCACACTGTATAGTCCTGACGAGAAGATGGACGGCTGGGGGGGGGGGTGTAACTGAGTCGTTGCGGGGGAAATTGTGTCTAACTTGATGGCGCTGTCTGAACTCTCACCTCTGCAGCAGGCAGGGCTGGTTGAGTTGGGAGCTCACTGGCTCCCTCCTGTTCTCACACTGGGGGCAGGGAAGGAGTCAGGGGCCCAGAGCGGGGGGTGGGGGGAGCAGCTGGGAGGGAAGAGGGCACCTCGGGCCACAGCCCCGCAGGGGAATTGGCAGGTGAGCAACGGGCGGGGGGGGGGGGAAGCTAACTGGTCATCTGGCAGAGAAGGAAATCGGAGTCCAGGTAAGAGAAGTGGCAGAGCAAAAGGTCCTGGGGCAGGCGGTGTCTGAATGGAAGGAAAGGCAATGTGCCCTCATGGAAGGCCGCAGGGCGGGCCACTGCTCAGAGGCCGCTGGGGCAGCCACAGGGGCCCCGGTGCTCCGTCCTGGGTGGTGGCCTGGGAGGCCCTGGTGTGAGGGGCAGTGCTGTTTCGGATGGAGGTAAAGGAATGGAAGGCCTGACTGCTGCCGCGTTGTGCGAGTGTGAGTGTGTGTGTGTGTGTGTGTGTGTGTGTGTGTGGACATGGGGTATAAGGCAGGTGCACTTGGGGCCCAGGGCACAGTACCACTGCAGGTTTTGCCCCCGAAGCCCCTGGTGACGGCAGATGCTTCCCCCCGCCCCCCGTCTTCCTAGGCAGAAGCTCGGGGTCTGAGTCAGGTGTGCCAGCGCTGTGCAGAGCGGAGATGAGGCCTCTTCCGCCCAGGCTCCCAGCGGGCCCTGTGGCCGGGCAGGGGCCAGCGGCCTGAGCTCTGAGGGCCCCACTCCTGCTCACCACGTCTGTTCACCTGCGAGCCCCGTTTTGAACATGAAGTATGGGCAAGTGTGCCAAGTAGGGGCAAAAGTAGGGGCCGGCGATAGCGGGGTTCCCAGCTCGGTGCCAAGCCTGCGGGCTCGCCGTGGCCTCGGGCAGGACGGGTGGCGGTCCCCCCACAGTTGCTACACAAAGGGCTTCAGGTGGAGATGGACCCCCAGGACCAAGGACTGGGGCACCTCGAGCCCCCTCCCTCCATAGCCTGAGCCCCGTGGGCCTTCTGGGCTTCACCCGGCCCGTGTGAATCCCACTTCAGCCAGGCAGGGGACCCCCAAGAGCCTCCCGAGCTCAGTGATGTCGCAGCCTTCTAAGGAGGCCGTGGTGGTGACCGGGCTCTCGGTCCCCGCAGGCGGGAGGGCGCTGCAGACTCGCTGCGGGGCGTCCCTCCGCTTAAAGACCCCGCCAGGGCTCGAGGACACAGCATAGGCCCGGCCTCTGTCCTTCTCTACACCCCTTCCTGCCGCCCACCCCGGCCCGCCCGCCCCGCCTGCCCCCTGAGTGCCCGGGGCTGCCACCTGCCCAGACTTGCCTGAGAGCTCCTGGAGTCGCCCGGCCGGCTCTCCTCCCCTCCCCGCTGCACGCCCTGCTCTGCTTCCAGCCGCTCTCCTCCCGCAGGCCCGAGCTCTCCCTGCAGACAGCAAGGCCATCTCGTGTAGGGAGCTCGGAGGCCCCCCTCCAGCCACTGCTGGGGAGCTCGGGTCCAGGCCAAGCCCCAGGCAAGGCCCTCAGGGTTAGGTGGGGTCTTGGGGAAAGATGGCAGACCCATGGCGGCAGCAAATGCGCCCCACTTGGAGATGGTCCCGATGCAGACGGTCCTGATGGAGACATTCTGGGGTAGAAACGGTCCAGATGGAGATGGTCCTGGATGGAGAAGGTTCTGGATGGAGAAGCTTCAGATGAAGAAGGTCCAGATGGAGAAGAACCTGGATGGAGAAGGTCCCGGGTAGAGAAGGTTCCAGATGGAGAAGGTCCCCGGATATAGATGGTCCTTGGTGGAGTAGGTTCTGGATGAAGATGGTCCAGATGGAAATGGTCCTGGATGGAGAAGGTTCTGAATGGAGAAGGTTCTGGATAGAGATGGTCCCAGATGGAGAAGGCCCCGGATGGAGAAGATCCTGGATGGAGAAAGTCCCAGATGGAGAAGGTTCCCAGATGGAGAAGGTCCAGATGGGGACAGTCCTGGTTAGAGGTGGTCTGGAATAGGACAGTGCCCGATAGAGATAGTCCCCAGAGCTCACTCTGTCTCCTGGATAGAAGTTAGATCATCAGTCCTCCGCAGAGGCCAGTCAGAAGACAGGCGAGATGGCAAGGCTCCTAGGCACCACTAATCGTAGATCAACAGCCAGCTGGGAGCAAGGATAGGCCACCCCGTGCCAACCCTGACATCACTCTGTCAAAAGGAAACTGAGGCACGAATCACGGCTGTGCCTGTGGATTCTATCCAGATGCCGGAAGAAGGGCGCCATCGTTGTTTTCTGCCCAGTCTTTGTCAGCGTGCTTTCTGGTTTGGGGACATGGCTTTTCCTGTAGCAGGTATGTGACAACACATTCTGTGTGGAGCTAGGTCTCCCCAGGGACAAATCCCAGCAGCACATCAAGGGCCTGGGCCCCATGGCAGCATGGATTTCAGGACACCATATGATTCCAAGAGTCACATGACACCGGAATGGCTTCCGGTGGCTTCAGTCTGGTGGCCCATACCTCAGCTCAAGGTGGGACACGTGGCTTAGAATCGCCCCCCTCCTCCAGGATTGCCTCTGCTTCTCTCCCTGCTGGCCTGTGAGCTCCCAGCCCTACTGTCCGGTTACAGTGTCACAGTGCTGACTGGCATTGCAGCTACTCGAGAGGCTGAGATCTGAGGATGGCAGTTCCAAGTCAATCTGGGCAGGAAAGTCCATGAGACTCTTATCTCGATGAGTCACCAAAAAGGGGGAAGTCGAGCTCAAGGGACAGAGTGTCAACCTTGAGCACAAAAGAGTGCCCAGGCTCTGAGTTCAAGTCTCAGTACTAGAACAGAGAGAGAGGAGCGAGAGAGCATGAAGAAGGAAGAAGAGGAGGGAGGGGAAGGAAAAGGAAGAAGAGGAAGAAGAAGAGGAAGAGGAGGAAAAGGAAGAAGAGAAAGAAGAAGAGGAAGAGGAGGAGGAAAAGGAAGAAGAGAAAGAAGAGGAGGAGGAGGAAGAAAAGGAAGAAGAGAAAGAAGAGGAGGAGGAGGAGGAAAAGGAAGAAGAGAAAGAAGAAGAGGAGGAGGAGGAAAAGGAAGAAGAGAAAGAAGAAGAGGAGGAGGAGGAAAAGGAAGAAGAGAAAGAAGAAGAGGAGGAGGAGGAGGAAAAGGAAGAGCTGAAGAGGAAAATACCATGTTGCTTCGGTGGGGGTTGGGCAGGCTTCCCAAGGCCACCACGCTGAGCCCAGCTGGCAACGACCAGGCCCCCTGATGGTGATGCGCTGCTCCCCTGGCCGGCACCCAGTCTTCATCTTGCTCGGAGGCGCAACTGGCCCTGGGTCGGCCTGCGGGCACCAGCTGGACCGGCTTGACAGCCAGCCTGGGTTCGGATCCCAGTGCCTGCGGCAGCCGGTCGGTCCCTCGTCCACCCATGGCCACCGGGCTGGGCTCGCCACCCTCGGGGCTCCCTCCCCACCCGCAGTCTGCCTCCTCTATGCCCCGGGGACCGGTGCCCACCCTGCAAAGGGTCCAGGTCCAACCTCGGTGATGTCCACAAGGCCTGCCAAGCCCACAGTCTCTAGAGCGGGGCGGGGGAGCCAGTCTGGGGCCCCCCGACTGGAGCTCAGGCCTCCCTGTGGCCCGGGCCCCTTGTCCCCGGCTGAAGTAAAGGGGGCAGCGAGCGGCCCTTCCTCGATGGCTGCTTTCGCCCATTTGGAAGTCTGCTAATTATTGTCCTGAGCAAAGGAAGGCAGGTTCATTATTCTAATGAGCTTGGGGCCCCATACTTGATGGCGTTGGACACGCCGTGAGTCCCGCAGGGCTGGGCCGGCCTCCCGCCCCTGTGCTGGGCGTGCTATTTTAATTCACTGACTGAAAGCCCCTGCGTTGATGTCCAGAGCTAGACAAGGACGAAGGGACAGCCAGCTCACGAGTGGACCGCGCGCCCGGCCGGCTACGTGGGCCTCTGCTCCGGGACGGGGGCCAAGGCGATGTCATGAAGTCACTGCCTGAAAAATATGCTTTTGTTTCTGTAATGAATCTCCCCTTGGAACACGCCCTCGGGCTCGGGGCGCTCCCGGCACAGCGGACCAAACCCACCCAGGGCCCCACCGTCCTGCGGGGCCTGGGCACCCTCCCACCCCACGAACCCACAGCCTCGGGTCGCCTTCCAACCCCTCACCCCGCTTCCTCCCCCTCGCAGACCTCTTCTAAACCTTCGCACCCCTCCCTTCCATCAGAACCTCCCCACGGCCCACCTCCCCGGCCTACCGCACCCCTGGCCCTCGAGGAAGGCTGGGGCCGGCAACCATGGGGGCCTCCCCTCTTCTCCGTGGGCTCTGCCGCCTCCCCCGTGGGCTCCCAGCTCTCTCCTGGGGCCTGGGGCGGATAGAAGCCCCAATCCAGAGCCCAGAAGGCGGCTCCACCAGCCCTGGCCAGAGCCGTTCAGAGCCCCTAGCCCTACTACACGGGGGAAGGACGGGACAGGGCCTCCCAGCCGTCCTGGCCAGGACAGCGGCCAAGCCGGGCCGGCCACCCTGCCAGGCACAAGCTGGCGCCCGGGCCCAGGGCAGAGCAGGGAGAGCCAGCGCGGCCTCTCTTCCCTCCCTCCACCCCCCTTAATCTCAGGGTGCCCTCACCCCGCCTTCCTTCTTGCCACGGCCATCCTCCACCGCTGTACCTCAAACAGACCTATTGCCTCCCCCCGCTGGTCCGCCTAAGGCCGCCTGGACCTCCTCTCCGCCCCAGGACTCCGTCTCCCTCCCGCCCTCCGGCCCATGGCAGCAGGGCTACAGCGGGCAGCCCCGAGCTCAGGCCACGGAGGGCCCGCGAGCTCCCACTCTGTGCGGAGCAGGGCTGCTCCCGGAGCGTGCGCGGCTGGCATGACCTGAGCGTCCCTGCTGTGCACCTGGCCCAGTGCCCGGCACGTGCCGAGTGGAAGTACCTGCCTCCACACCCTCTCACAGGCACCATTGTGAGCCCGGCTGGGGGCCGGCCGTCCACACCCACAGGGAACTGAAGGCATCTGCCCAGCGCACCGAGCGTGAGCCTTCCTGGGCTGACTTTGTCGTCCTCCCCCTCTGAACAGCGCCCGCACAAGCCCCAGCCATACCCCAGACACCAGGCAGTGCTGGGGGTACCACAGGGCCAGGATGGAGCTCCTGGCTTTACAGAGCTGCCCCTGGTCAAAAATACACCACATAATTACAGACCAGGGAAATTACCATGCAGGGCAGGCAGAGCACTGTGCCGGAGGAGCCAGGGTGGTCAGGGGAGACCTTCGAGGGAGGAGCATCTGGAAATAGCTTGGGAGTTGCTATTAATAGGCTTCAATGCAGAGCCTGGCAGAAAAGGAAGTGAAGAGCACCGAACTTTCTTTGACAGACAGACAGATAGATGGTTGTTCTATTTGTATTTCTAGAAAGGTCCAAAATGGAAACCCCATAAATATACCCCTTATGATCCCAGAAAGACCCATTGTCTCCACAAAGGGAATAGCATTCCAGACTTTTTTCCATGTTTGGCATAGAAATGGATGGATAGGTAGATGGGCTGATGAATGGACAAATGGATGGGTGGAGGGTTGGAGGAGTGATTGATGGATAGGTAGGAGGACCTGCATAGGGAATGTGGACAGATGCACAGATGGATAGGCGGATGTGTGGGTGGGTAACTAGATGTGTGGATGGATGAATGGAGAGATGGAGGGATGAAGGGGTGGATGGGTAGGTGGCTAGTGGATGAATGGATGGGTGGGTGGATGGATGGATGAGTCTATGGATCAATGGATAGATGAATGACCAGATGGAAGGGTGGATGGATGGACGGTGCCCAGTGTATGGATGAATGGATAGATGGATGGGTGCGTAGATTCATGGCAGACCAACAGACATACAACAAATGGATGGATAGGTGGGTGGATGGATGGATGATAGATGTGGAGGATGTACAAGGAATACATTCAGAGATAGAATGATGAATAGAGAGAGAGTTTGATGGATGAGTGGATATGTGAAGAGACATACCACAGAAACTATCATAAATATGGTAACATGTAACACCCGTGAGTTTGGGATCATTTATCTTTTTCTTCAGGAGAATTAAAAGTGAAACTGAAGAAATTGCTAAATTCAAATAAACATTTCTTCTCCAAAGAGCAATGTATTTCTAAACGTCCCTCCCGGGTTATAGCCTAAACACTTTCTGAGTGTGGGCAATGATGGTCGCCGTGGGTTCCGTGGTACCCAGCACAGCAGTGGCCCTGCATACCCCCCTCCTGCTTCTGGCATGCCTCCTGTCTGCAGCGGGTGTTCTGTCGCCGCCAGTGGAAACTTGGGATCTATCTGTGCAGGTCAGCGGCCTGCTTCCCACCATCCTTCCACCTTGGCTCGCCACAGGCCACTCACCATAGGTCCCCATCTCTTGATTAGATGGCTTTCTTCCTTGGTAGCCAATTGCAGAAGACCCTGTAGTTCCTTCCCACATCCCCCTGTTCATCTCCTCTCGCATCGTCATCTGCTTTTCTCACCCCCTCCAGGCACCCAGGGGTCCAGCCTGGAGTCCCAGCTCTCAAATCCCCTTCACCCTGACCTCATTCCTTGGGAGCCCTCCCTCCTGCAGAGGGCTCATCGGGACTTCTTTCTGCAGTAACTTCCTGTCTAGAATCCTTCTGGGACAAACCTTTGCTACTCTCCCAGGTTACATTGCTGTTCTCTGGGCCCTGGGCCTCCTTCTTGCCTCTCCCCTTGGCTCTCTAAAAGACCTTGGGTGCTTTCCTATAAGGCGTGGTTAGAAGATCCATGCTCTGAGTCCATGTGCACTGTGGATAGTTTAGCTGGGTATGGAACTTTGTTGGAAGGAACTTTCCTTCAGAATTTTGAAGACCTTAACCCATGGTCTTATAGAATCCAGTCTTGTTGACCAGAATCCTGATGCCTTCCCTATCCTCAAACCTTCCTACATAGCAATCTGCTCTGCTGGCTTTTCCTGAAAGTGTTTGTTGTAGCTGCAGAGCTGATTTCCTGGCAAAGCCCCTGTGCAGGTCGGTGACTCAGAACACTGGCTCTGCTGAAATGTCTTCCTCTAATTATGTCCTTCATACCACCATCTCCTTTAAGTCAGATTGAAGAGGTTCCTGAAGAGACTTCCTTGCCTCTTTGCCATCTTCTGGCTCCAGGATTCTACCCTCACTGATATCTCTTTGGACTCTATGAAATTTTCTCACAGCCTGGGTTTTGATGTCCCACAAGGAGCCCTGCCATTATCTGATGGGTAGAGCAGCTTGAGAGCCTTTCTGGAGACTCCAGGTAGATCTTCTACCTCAACATCTGTTCAGTTCCTCCTCTGCTCCGTAGGCCTGGCCTTGCTCCTGTCCTGGGCTTTGGCAGGTGTTTCCTGAGGTCTGCACAGGGCAGGCTTGCTGGCATGAAGAGCACGGACAGCAGGGGGTGCCAGCACGAGGACCCCACACTCAGCCTTGCCTACTCAGGCCTTTAGGTGCCTCAGGCACCTGTATGCTTGGACAAGGTTGTTCTCTGTCTGAGACTGGCACTTGAGGTGGCCGGTACCTGCCCTCACCCATCTGCCTGGAATCACACGCGTGCACACACACACACACACAGCCCCGTACCTCTCATTCAAGGCTGCTCCCTCCAATGGTGTCAGGTCCTCACACTCCCTCATGGCTGCAGGCCACACAGAGCCCTCACTGGACCGTGCAGACTTCTCCCGGAAGGCCTTGGGCTGGGTCCAGGCCCTCAGCTTCACCCGGCTTTGCCACTCTTTGTCCCACCTGTGGCCTTCTTCAGATTTGAGATTCTCCTCGGCTCTGGCTGGTGCTCTGCGCGGGTCATGTGCTCTCCTGAGCACGCAGGTTGGGTGATTGTCATGTTTGCAAGGACTGTAGATGTGGAAAGGGACATGGTGCCTGAGCCTGCTGGCATCTGTTTCAGGTCCCCCCACCCTGAAGACCCCGGGTACTCAGAGGGTGCTCAGAGACTCAGCAAGGCCATGGGGCCCCTGGGTGGTTGTCCTGTGAGGTGTGCATTAATGCTGGAGGGTCCCAGGGGTGCTTGCCCTGAGCTGGGGGTGGGAGGGGGTTGTTATGTGATGGATGGTGCATGGTGGACTTGGGAACCAGGCTAGGCCTAGGGGGAGGCGGTGCCCTAGAGGTCAGACAGCACCCCAATGGCCCATGCCCCTGGAGCTGCAGCCACCGCTGGCCTGGTGGCCTTGAAGTCCTGGCCAAGCCTAGCAGGGGCTCAGGCCCACCCCAGGCAGACCCTGAACCCCAACATAGGCCCTCCCCTCCCACCCACCCCCTCCCCCGGTACCACCGAGCCTCCCCAGCATCTCCTTCCCTGCTCCCTCCTCCAGACCCAGCCCCACTTCCAGCCCTCAGGCAGCCCTGGCACATCCCCTCCAGGAAGCCTCCAGACCCTGCTCTGTGCCCCTCCCCCCCATCCCTCACCCCCCCCACCCCCCGCAAGACCTGATCCTCACCCACACAAACCTTCTGTGCCAGGGCACAAGAGCTCCCCTAAAACTTGTCTGAGCAAAGAAGGAAATACATTGGCTGGAAAACTCAAGTATGGCAACTTGAGGTACGGCCTAGCTTCAGGGGCAGCAGGGGCCTGTGCCCGGCGCCTGCCCTCCAGCTGCCGGTCCAGCGTGAGGGGGAGGGAGACGGAGGGGCAAAAGTGGGCACAGTGCGCGCTGCCAGGGAGGCCGGTCGACTCTGCTATCAAGCCCGGCAGGGATGGGGAAGCTCACCAGGCACAACCATCACACCAGGCCCCCAAACGCAGCCACGGTGGACGAGAGCCACCTGGCCTATCCCACAGGATGGAGGTGGGCAGTCCTGGCTGGCAGGCCTCTTCCTCTCCCCGCACGGGGTCCTCCCTCCCTCCCTCCCTCCCTTCCAGTAGCAGGGAGCCGTTCCCAGCTGGCAGCATGCCTCCCACAGCTCCTGAGTGGGGGGTGGGGAGTGGGAGATACGTGTTGACCTCCACCTGCCCAGCTCGGAAGCCCTGCTCTTCCACTGCAGTCTCTGCCAGGACCGGAAGGGCATCTCCGGCAGACGGGAACAGCATGTACAAAGGCAGAGTCCTTCCCAAAGAGGAGGGCCAACCTTGTCTCAAGGGGCACCCGGATTTCTCTCTCCCTCCACATTCCTGTCTCCCTGCAGCAGCCAGAGGGACGTTTAGAACATAAACCAGACCACAGTGCTCCCTGCCCAAGCCCCCGACGGCCTCCCTCCTCACTGGAATGCAAGCCTGGGGCCTCATCAGCCTCTGCCTCTCCAGCTTCGCCTTCCCGAATCTCCTCCCAGCCCTGGTCTCCCCGGGGAACCCCCCAGGCCTCTGTGCTGCAGAAATGCCTTCCTGAAGTCCTGCCAGGGCCAGCCGAATGGCCACAGCAAGAACACATGCACACCTGCCCTCAGCCCCCGGCCCCCAGTGTGGGGCCCATCTCATTACCCAAATAGACTACAGAGACCATTTCCACAGTAGTCCTGGGCCTGCCACAGCACCCGACCCAGAGGAAGGGCCAGGGGAAACCCTCCTGGAGTGGCAGAGTCCTCACCTGTCGAAGCGAGGGGCAGTGCAAGAGGGCCTTCCCTGTCAGCCACCAGGCACTGAGGCTGGATGGGCCCCCGGCAGCCCCCGCTGCTTCCCCATCCAGAGAGCCCCATCCCACAGTCATGGGGCTGAGGGGCCTCCTTCCCTGCCCCAAGCCCGCCCGTGATGCTCACTTCCTCAGCAAACGCCCTGTCCACACTGCTTGCTCCACTCACCCCCTTCCCAGCCCCATGCCCTGGTCGTTGTCCCCATCCTCTTTGATCTGGGACCATTCAGCCACATGGAGTGTGACCCTGTCAAGAGACACGGGGACTCAAGGGACAAGACAAGGAACAGAGGGAGGACCGGCATCTTGGTTGGTCTTGATCTATTTTTAGTTGGGGGCAGGCTGTCACTCCATGGCCAGTGGCTGCGTCATCAGCCCCCTTTGATCCTCTCGTTGCCATAAGATACAGAGGAGGCAGCTGCTACTGCTATGGGAAGAAGGAAGGCAAGCATGGCATGGGGTGGGGTCTGAAAGAATGTGGGTGCATGTAAGTGTCTGGGGAAAGGTCAGGGTGGAGGACTGAATGAACAGATGCATTGATCGGTGGGTGTATGGATGGATGTTAGATGAGTAGATGGATAAGTGTATGAGTGTGTGGGTGGATGGGTAGATGGATGAGTGAGTTGGTGGATGGGCAGGTGGAAGGAAGGAAGGAAAGAAAGAAGGAAGGTGAATGGATGACAGATGAGTAGATGGACAAATGGATGAATGGATAAAGGGGGGAAAGATGATGGACAGACAGGCAGGTGGATGGGGAAGGGAGGGACAAACAGCTTGGATGTGTCAATAGGTGACCTCGAGCAAGGCTTTCTGTCAGGAGCCCAGAGGCTCCAAACTCTATCCCTTCCTGCTCCATCTGCTGTAGCTCGCCGTTCTGCTCACCTGCTGAGGTCTGAACCTCCAGCCATTTCCCTTCCAGGCCCTTCCTTGCCTATGAGAAGGTACCACTGCAGGCCACCTCCTTCTCTCCTTCCTACTCAGCCTGGCCTACTGCATCTCTGGCCTGGTCCCTGACACACCCTACAAAGTGTCTAGCTGTTCTGCCCATGGCCTTTCCCTGACCTCTGCCTTGTGGACCCCAAGGAGATGTTGTCATGGCAACCACTGTTCACATACGCCGGACACAACTCAGGCATCAAGCCTGACCTTTCCATGCACATGTGGTCAGGGCTAACATACTTCTGATGAACCTGTGCATTAATCAACTTAGTGGTTGTAACTAAAGGGCTGAGGGATTAAAGAAGGAAAGATTTCTTTTGGCTCCCAAGGGCACCGGGTTCAGAGGTTTCCATCCATAGTCACTTGGTGCCAGTGTTCCTGGGCCCACAATGAGGCCCAGCATAAAGCACATCGTGGAGAAGAGCTGTTCATCTCATGGAAGCCAGGAAGCAGAGAGTGAACGCAAGGGGGGAGAGGGCAGAGGGAGGAACCAGGAACCAGGCAGCCCAAGGGCATTCCCCCAGGAACAAACTCCCTTCAATCAGATCTCACCTCCCCTTTCCAACGTTGACTGCCCAATAGGCCCACAAGTTAAGAACCCCTCAATTAGCCAATTAAATGGGAGAAGTCGAGGACCTCAGGATACAACCCTTTTCCAAAAGCCTCACTTCTGAACCTCCAGATAGGGCTGTGTTGGGCACCAAGCTTTTCCACGTGGGCCTTTAGGGGGCAACTTCATATCTAAACTTCAGTACTCTAAACTTCAGTACCCCAATGCTCAGAAGGTTAACAAGGGGCCAAGGCTGGCATAATGAATCACACTGCTGGCCCAGGTGACCAGCTAGGTGACCAGCACCCTCCAGAGCTTGCGAGGGCATCGGAGTGGGGTACTACAATGCTGAATGCCCCCTCTGAAGGCCCTGGCCTCAGAGCGAAGCTGCCGATGGATTCTAGGGAGTTTGGCGGAGCTTCTACACAGGGTTCAGCGCCCCGAGGCCATCCTCTCTGTAGACCCACGTGACATACCAACTCAGAGTGGCCACCCTGGGGGCCCTTTCATGGCCCTTACAGCTGGGGCCAAGGCATTCGATACACTTTCCAATCTCAAGAAAACCTGAGTACTGGGGTCCCTGATGATAGAGATGTAGAAGGCACCATGCTCCCCCACCCTGACCCCAGGCTGGTACAGGCACAGGAGAGGCTGAACGCCCCTGAACTGTCCACACCCTGTGCAAGCAGGGGTGGGAGGCCCCGGGCCCCCGCTGGGGCACCGAGGTGAAGAGAGACGAGCAGCCTGGGCAGGGCTCCCGCCCTCCCTGCGAGGCGCCCCGGAGCTCCTGGCCGGCTGCTCGGGGGTCTCCAGACTGCGTCCAACAGCTGCCTCTGCTGAGAATTAAATGCCTCTGAGTCAGCGCACACCTGCTGGGGTGGAGGGACAAGGGACTCGGGGGGTCCCAGCCAGCTGGATGTGTTCTCTGGCAAGCGAGGCCTGGGACACAGGGGAACCCTAGCGTGCACATAACCCTGGGCGGGGGTGCCACAGACAAATGCAGACAGCTGGCGCCCGGGGCTGGACAGCAGTGAGCCCCCACGGGGGAGGGGGTAGGGGGGAGGGGAGCCAGAGCCAGAGTCGAGGGGCAGGAGGTCCCCCAGCCTCCCGGGGAGTGCTCGCGTGACCGGGTTACAGCTGGAGCGCAGATCGCCGTGGGGTCTCTTGTATCAAAGACTTGGGTGCGTGGAAGGGGTCCTGAAAGCAGAGTGGCAGAAGTTCAACAGTGGGGGACCCGTGGAAGAGGCCTGCTGTGAGCCCCTGCCAGGGTCAGCTGGGTCTCCCTGAACCCTGAGTGTGGGATCCACACCTGGGAGCTGGGGGTCCCCCACCCCCTGTCCCCCAAGTCTATCCGGACCCAGGTGGACAGGCAGGCTCAAAGCAGCCAGGCCCAGCAGTGCTCCTGACCATCGGGACACGTGGGCCGGGGCCCTCAGTGCGGTCCCCCCACCCCTGGGGCACCGTGGTCCCAGCCCCGACCCCGTGGTGCCAGCTCCCGCTACCCCCAAGGGTTAACGACGTGCCGCTCCTGAGACGCCGGCACTCGCAGTTGACATGAAAACGTTCCTGCCGTGCCCGGGTGCCAGCATATTTGTGGTTGCAGTCAGATGTTTTTAACTACATTGGACGGAGCCCACGCCGGCTCTTTCCGTGGCTGCAGCCAGTCTGAACACCACCTTAAAGCCCCATCGCGCCCCAGCGGGAGGGCCGTGGCGCTGTTTCGCTCCACCCCGCCACCGCCACCACCAGATTTGCGCAGAGGTGGACACCCCAGGAAGACGGGGACCCTCGTCGCGGAGGCCAGTGCCTTCCGGGCGCAGAGCACAGCGCAGGATCTCCATCGGGAGCCCCGCCCCCCGCTTCCCAGCACCGCCCACCCATGCATAAACAGGTTCCCCCATCCTGGTTCCTGGCACCTGAGACCACGGCCCGCAGCAGGCTCAGCCCCAGGCCCCTGGCACTGAGCAGAGCCCTGGGGACCCGTCAGAGCCGCGCCCCCCCGCCCCCGCCCTGCGTGCCCCTTCCCTGGCAAGGGCAGAGCCCCGGACTTAAAGCCACACCAAATCCATGATGCCCAGCAGGATCCAGGACGGATCCGGACTGAGGCCTGGGACGCCCGGGCCCTGAAGACGGCAGTGAGATCCTCGTCTCATTTCCTCCAACATCCCAACACCTTCCGTCCCCGCAGGCTCTCTTCTGCTCGAGTAGCACGTGCACGCACGCTAGACCCCGTGATCCCAACAGGAAGTGGCAAGGCTAACACCACCCGCCACCCCATCTGCACTCCACACTCCCCCTGGGGCAGTGTACCCTAAGCCCACACACCCTCCCGTGCCCGCTCCTGGAGGCCCTGGACGCTGGCTCCGTGGGGGACAGAGCAGGCGAGGGTCAGGAGCAGGGAGCCCCGGGGACCATCTGGGGGACTGTAGTTCCTGGGGAGACCATGGCTTCCCTCTCACATTGAGTTTAGTACACGCTCGTACTCAGGCAGCACCCCACGATCCTGGAGGCACCCTCCCCTGCACACGGCACAAGCTTCTGAAAGTTCTCCAAAAGGCCATGAGGTCTCCGTGGGTAGAGAGAGCAAGACGTCTGTGACACACGGAGTCGGCGCCTGTGCCCCGGCTCACCCGCCCCCACGAGGAGCTGAGTACCCCCTTTGTCCTTCTGTCCGCCCCACACGTGCTCCCCCACCAGTTGTTCCCCCCAACCCAGCTGCCAAGCCCCCAACCCCACCCACCTGCCAGGCCCTCGGCGCCAGCTGCCCGGAGCCCCCCGTCCCCAGGCCCAGGCTCTCCCCCAGCTGGCTAGCCTCGCCGTCAGCTGCCAGCATGCCCCCCACCCTCCCCGACAGGTGTCCCCACAACTGCACGAGACAGCCAGGCCAGGCTGCCCTTCCTGCCACCCCAGGCCCCAGAATGGCGTCAGATGGCCAGGCCACTTGTCACTGTAGAAAGAGGCGGCACGGGGACCCGCCCGCCCGCAGGCCCTCCGCCTCCTGGCACTCCCAGGCCCTCCAGGTGAAGGACCAACTGGACATTCCCCAGTCGGTCCTGTCCCCACCTGGCCCTCCCCCCCGCCCCCAGCCACGTGAGGTTCGCCCCCAGGCTCCAGCACCAGCACAGGCCGGACCTCCACGGTCTGCCCCACAGGCTCCCACCAGTACCCAGAGCGTGGTGACGGGCCCGCTGCGTGCCCGGCTCCATGCCAAGGTGGGAGGGAGGAAGGCAGCCCAGCGTGCGGGGAGGGGGCGTGGCTCCTGGTGACCCTCCCCCGAGGGACGCCTGAGCCCCAGAGAGCAGGAGCTCGGGGCCCTCCCAACGTCCAGCCGCCCTTCCGCTCCTCAGATGACCTCTGCTGCCGCTTCCCTAGCGCCAAGGGTGTGTCCTGGGAGTGCCGCCGCGCCTGGGCCTCCTGGCTGTCCTCACTCACCCACGCCAGCCACAGTGTCACGAGGCGCGACGACTCGAGGGGACCAGGGCTGTGCACGCAGCCGCGTCCTCACTGAGCACGCGCCCCAGTGAAGCTGCGAGGTCCCATCTGCTCCTGCGTGTCTCGGGGATTTGGGCCTAGGATTTTCTCACGTCCCGTTGCCCAGTGCTTGTGCCTGGTTTTGAGCTGAGCTGGTCGGCCTGCGCTGAAGGAGGCACAGTCTGTCTTGATGTGTTTTGCTCTCTGTTATACGTGTGACATCGTATCTGTTTTGTGAAAATACTGTACAACCTCCCCACACCAAAAAAAAAAAAAAAAATCTGGGCTCTTTGGGACCTCTTAGACCAAGCAGGGTCTGGCGCTGTGGTTTCTCCAGCAGACCTGAGTTTATGGCAGGTCTCTGTTTCATAGGACACATTCAGCCCATTTGCCCCCCTCAAAATTTATCCATCATGGTGAGTCTTCAACTTTGCTGATATGAAAGCATGTATCATCATCGCGTATAATCAGACAATTTCCTTTGGATCTAGAGTTACTCTTCCCTTTTGCTCCTTGACACTTTCTCTGTTTGTCTACCTGCTTAGCATTTATATTCGTGACTCTTTGAATAGCCGGCATTTTGGTTTTGTTGCCCAATTCTACATTTTTGTTTCCACCCCCCACACACACACTTTATTAATGTTCTCCATTATCTTTAAACTTCTTGTCCTTCGTTTTCCTTTCTAGTTAGTTGAGCATCCTTCTTCTAGTTTCCAGAACAGGAAGTTGTCTTTCTGATCTTTAAAAACTGCTATGAATATGCCTCTACATATGGCATTGGCAGCGCCACCAGGTTTCCATTTGTAAAACTGTGTGAATCCATTCTAAGGATTTATTTGTCGACTCTTCTTTCCTGTATTCAAAGACATTCATTACAATGTGCTTTTTCACTTCCATGTGCCTCAGCTGGCTGGTTTTCATTGCCAATTGCCAACTTGATTTCCAAGAATAAGCTTCTAGAAGCTTATGGAACTTTCCCTGGTGCCCATGATCACTGTCTGGGTGAGCTGCCAGTGATTGTGATGCTGCTAGTGAAGTCTCCTCTGTGATCTAAGTTGAACTTCTGAGTCAAGTCATTTCACTCCTGTCCATCCTGAGTGTGTGTGTGTGTGTGTGTGTGTGTGTGTGTGTGTACCCATCAAATCTTCACACCATCAGCATAGATGGCTTGGAGCTATGGGAGCTGCTGTGTGTCTCGATCATGGCTGTGGGTGTCATTGTCTGGGGGCCCAGGGGCCCTGGGTGGGCTTGCACAGTAGGTCACCAGGGAGTGGCCCTCTGAAAAGCCTTACTAAGGCAGACCCACATTCTCCCTCACTGTCACAGGGACCCTGGACCACACTGTAATTCTGGATGGATCCACAGAGCCCCGGCTCCCCCTCCCCGGCTATTCTCCCTAGGGCTTTCCGAGGCTGCTCCGAGGCCCACCCCCTGCCTTGCCTCACCCCTGGGTCACGCACACGCCTTTGCCTGGCTGCTTCCTGGTGCTAGAGGAGTCTCCTAGACAGGTGCTTCCTCCGGGAGACCCCTCACCCTTCCCTAAACGGCCCTGCCCCAGGCCCACTCAACAAGGTGTGGAGTGTGGTGGCCATGATGTGGCCACCAGAGATACCACTTGTGTGGCCTGTGTGGCACAACCGACTTCGAAGAAGTGATGAAGTGAAGGGCCTTGAGGTGAGGAATGATGAACCTACACGTGAGAGGAGGTGGAAGTTGGAGCATCGCGGGAGCAGCAGCACAGGACTGTGATGTCACTCAGTCGTCCAATGAGCCGAACACAAGTGACAAATGCAAATTAGCCCAGCCAAATACAAGAAGAGAGCCTTCCCAACAGGGCGGGCCATGGCCCATGCAAAGGCCCAGAGGCAGCACAACCAGCTCATGGGCCTAAAAGGAAGTGGAGGGCTGAGCATGGCCTGAGTGAGTGGGCTGAGGAAGGACAGGGCACTGGGCGGGGGCCAGCCACACACAGCGGAGAGCCTCGAAGGGCAGGAGCTGAGGGAGCGAGAGGAAAGAAATGTGGGGTCATAGCATCACAGAAATTCAAGAAGATGATGTAGTCAGGGAACCAGGATGCTGCACAAAAGTGAACAATGAGAAACCCAAAAGGCACTCTCAGAAACGCCAAGTCTGTTGCTGAAGAAGTTGACGTTGAATATGTACTGAGGTGTAAATAAACATGGCACCTCAATCCAAGAGACCCAGCCTCTAGCAGCACGAAGCTCCCAGGAAAAGGACAAAAGAACGGGGCCCCGAGTCCCCTCAGGAGAGAGCAGACCATCGCCTCAGGAGCAGCACGCCCGAGGCATCTCCAGAAGCCAGCTGACCCACCAGCTGCAGCTTCTCAGGAGAGGACATCTGTGCAGGACACCATGGAAGACAGCGAGAATTCTATACCTAGCCCAAGTGTCTGTGAAAGGGAAAACCCGAAATAAAGAAGTCTCCAGACCCCAGAGGCTTTATAACGTTTGCTTTCCACACCTGTTCTTAGAAGGTTATGGGGGACATGCTCCTGAAATCATGACTCCTCCACAGAACAAGGCTGGGAGAGGCCTGAACCCAGACCCCAGGGCTCTAGCCAGCGGGGAGCAGGGCTGGGCACTGCAGGAGCCCATATCCAACAAGGGAAAGAACAGGCGGTGCTGAGACCCCCCAGACACACTGTTACCGGGAGGAGAGGGACCAGTGCCCCCCGCCTGCTGTGTGAGGGCACGGCACGGCAGAGTCCTGGCTCTGCAGGGTCCCAGGTGATGCACGCAGAGGTACAGAAGACCAGGAGAAGCAGGAAGCACGCGAGCTCCAACCCCGCCTTGCCGAGAAGGAGGATCATGAACGAAGTCTCAGATGGAGCGACCAAGAAACTGTGAGGTTGGCATGTTGTCAGAGACCAGGAAAGGACTAGCGGGGCGTGGCTGGGGTGTGGGGACAGGCGGGCCAGGGAAACTTCACGGCCAGTGTGTCCTGCGAGGACATAGTCTGTCTGTCTGTCTGTCTCTCTCTCTCTCTCTCTCTCACACACACACACACGTGTGCATCACTCTCTTCCACTGAGTGCTGACGGAGGGGATCCTGGAGGAGAAGGGGGGACGAGTGTTGGGGACACAGAAGGAGCCCTTGGACTCTGGGTTGGCCCCAGGGTGAGGGAGGGGAGGCCTTGGGATTGAGGCATCGAGGCTGGGTAGAGCGTCACAGCCGTGTCTCAGGAGGCCCAGGCGGGCGTCATGGGGCAGGGAGGGGGAGGGGTGGCCTCCAGTGGTGACGTCTGCTGTCATGCTCCCCTGGGAGCACACCCGGCCCTCATGGGGCTCCCGGGGAGGCCCCCCCAGGCCCTTGGAGACGTGGATGCCGGAGCCCACGCGAGGCCCAGCTGGATGGAAGCTGGGTTTGCCCAGCCAAAGACCCGGGCAGCAGAGCCCAGGGAGGGCCCTTGCCACCCTAACCTCCCTGCTCCCCCCCCCGGGGCCCGCCCCAGCTCAGCAGCCTCCCCGGGGAATGGGTGTCTCCCCTGGGAGGCCCAAGGCCCCAGGGCGGGTGTGTGGGACTCCCGGAGGAAGCCGTGCACAGTGAGCCACAGCGCAGACAGCCCGTTAATGATGTCCCCGGGCCGGCGCAGAGGGAGGGAGCACCCCGGGCCGGCGCAGAGGGAGGGAGCACCCCGGCTGTCATTCACACTCCAGGATGAACAAGTCTATCCGGTGCTCCGTTCCTGCCACACGGACCCAGCCTCCCACTCCATGGACGCGGGCACACAGGGGGGCCGGGCAGCTCTCCTGGCCAGCACCCCTAGTTCCCATTCTAAATCCCCAGGGCTTCCTAGACCCCCACCGCCTCCCATCTCGGCCGGTCTCAGCCCCCCCCCCCCGCCCCCGTGGCCTCTCCCAGGCCTCCCCCCCCCATCCTGGAAATGATCTTGTTGTCTGCGGAGATCATGTCTAACTGCCTGTGAGTTATAAGTCTCCCGAGCGAGCGAGCAGCCTGTTACCTAACCAGGCCTGCCTCATGCCAATGTCTTGAGTAATTATTGGGGGGCGGGGGGCCGCAGAGCCTCTCTGCGGGAATGCTGGCTCCGCGTCGGCTGCGTTTGGAGGCGCTACGCCCCGGCTGTGACTTGGACAGCGAGGGGAGCGAGGAGAAGGGGTGCAGGGCCCCGTCCTCCGCTTCCTCACTTCCCAGGGCGGCCTGGCAGCCAGCAGCCCCCCCCCGGGGTCAGAGCCCCCACCAGGCCCCGCAGCCTCCCCTTGGCCATCCCAGCTCTGGCGGGGCCCAGGCCGGCAGCGGGGCCCCTCTTCCCCGCCCACCCCAGCCCCGCAGCCCCGTCAGGAGGCTCTCAACGTGGGGCACGGAGGGCTGGGCTGGGCAGGCGTGCGGCAAGGGGGCACCCAGGGCGGTGGGGACCCTCATCACAGCAGGGAAGGCTTGGGAGGGGGGCGCTGTGTCTTCTGTGATGACGATAGATAACGCAGGGGACACGGGGGACCCGCTCGCTCGGAGCAGTGGGGGGGGGGGAGCCAGGTGAGGGGCCACGCGGCCCTAATGGAAGCTGCGGTCAGCGTCCCCGTCCACTGGCCCAAAGCCGGCCCACTGCAGGCCCCTGCAGGCGCCCGGGGGACAGGTGGCCAGGCACGCGCTTAATTCAGGGGTGCTGGGTAAAGGAGCAGCCTACCGGGGGCTGGGGTGGGAATTGGACACTGGAGCTCTGAGGTGGAAGACAGGGGAGGCGGCCTCTGTCCAGGGTCACCCCCGGGCTCGGGGCTGTGGACCGGGCCTGGGCCTCCGGGCTGGGCGCTGCCCCCGTGGAGGACTGAGAGTTTGGCACGCTGAGGCCAGGGCCCAAGGGCGCGCCGGCCTGCAAAGGTGCAGGACAGGACCACGCGTGGCGGCCGCCCCAAGAGGCACTGCGGGGCCCTGAAGGGCGGTGGGGGGGGCCCTCACCACTGAAACCAGGAACAGTCGCTCCTGCGAGCCTGCAGGGCTTGGAGGTCCTGGCCCCGCCGCACGCGCTGACGGTGACGGAGATGTCACTGCTATGAGAGAGCAAGGTGCCAAAGCTAAAGGCTCAGGAGGAAAGGGCCCAAGGTCAGGCACAGCCCGGCTGAACTTGGCAAATGAACACTGATTCTTCACCCTTCCAATGCCACAAGGTAGCAGGAAAGGCATCCCGGGGGTGGGGGGGGGAGGTAAGATAAAAAATAAAAATACAAGCAGGCACTGTAAGTCAACCAGGACAGAGACCCAGAGAAAAGACCAGGGTAGACCCAAACTTTTAATTAAAAAAAAAAAAAAAAGCCAGGCTTCAGTGGCTTACACCTGTAATCCTAACTACTCGAGAGGCGAAGACCTGGGGATTGTCGTTCAGAGCCGTCCCGGACAGGAAAGCCTGTGAGACTCTGATCCCCATATAAACACACACACCACACACACACACACAAGAGACAGAAGAGGAGCTGTCGCTCAAGTGGTAGAGCGCTAGCCTTGAGCAGAAAAGCCCAGGGACGGCGCCCCAGCCCTGGGTTCAAGCCCCAGGACCAGCCTCACCCCACCCCCAAAAAAGATGCCCCAAGTCTCCCTGAGAGGCAGCGGATGCGAGGAGGAGGAGGCTGGCTCCGGAGGCCGGAGCCGGTGATCACCAGCCCCTGCCGTGGGAAGAACCCCCTCAAGCCAAGCCTCGCCCAGCCGGGGCCCAGCGGGGGGCTCGAGGAGGACCTGAGGGCAGGGCCTAAGGAGAAAGGTCTCCTCGTACTCCATGTCAGGGCCTGGCCGGGCACTGGCTGCCCCCACCCAGCCAAAGGCAGGAGGCGCCCTCTCGGAAGAGCCGTCCTGACGGTAGGGGCAGCCTGAACACAGACAGTGAACAAACGCTTTTGTGCTGGCAAGTAGAGCTCCCTCCCTGACGCCCCAGGGCCCGCCATTGCTGTTTTGGAACACCGTCGTACGTTCCAGACAGTCAAAAGTAGGTCACACACAGAGACGCAAGATGGCGTCCAACTTCTCAAGAGCCATTCGGGAAGCTGGCACAGAAAGGAGGGAAAACTAACTCCAAACTTCTAAAGGAAGAAGTTACTTCCGGTTTAACAGTCTATAATGTGTCAAACTCTCAAGTATGAGAGGAGAACAAAGGGACTTTCAGATACGCACAGTCAAAACCTTAATGTACCACACTGTCTTTTCTCAGAAAGTTGCTTGGCTGTCTGTTCCAGCAAAATGAGAGGAAAAACCAAGAAGAGGAAACATGGAATTTAGGAACCAGGGGAAGTTACTACCCCAAAACAATTGTTCGGCAGGGCTAGAAAACAACTAGGCTTGCTAAAAATCCAGGCACAAAAGAAATAAACAACGACGCTGATAGATGACCAGTGTTCTCAAGGAGCTCAATAGAAATTTTACGACTCTTGTGAAAGTTCAAGAATAGATTAGTGACAGATGTATTTAAAAGAACTAAGCAAAACTCAAGGGCAATTCTTAACTCCAGGGAAAACAAAAAGTTGCGATCATAGCCAATCATGTGACTCAACTGAAAATAGTATACATGTAGCCATGAAAGCGTTACATATTGTTTCTATAAAATGCAAGCCAGATACACTTAGCTAAATTGGAAATACAACTAGACGGAGAAGACAAGGGAATGGCAAGAGGTGTGAGCAAAATCCTCCATGTGAGGTGGTCATTCTGTAACGTCGAACACTAACGTGAGAAGGTCAGTTTAACTGTGTGGCTCAGAAATACCGAGGGAAAGCTGAGAGACTGGAGAGAAGGCGGCGAGGATTTGGGGGTGAGGCCATGGCCGCGGGTGGGCCGTTCAGAGCTGGCGCTTCCTGTGGGTTTTTCCCGCTCGCTCACCCTGGGTAAGAAGGCTCTGGTTCGGGCCAGACCCAGTCGGGGATTCGCCAGTGCCCTGGTGAGGGGAAAGCGGGGGGCATCCGCCAAGAGCTGGGAAGCCAGGGCGAGGGGGTGCAAGGGGGTGAGTTTGGCAGGAGTGTGGGGGAGGGGCAAACAGCCGGCTCTTTGCAGTGTGTGTGTGTGTGTGGACTTGGACTGGAACCTTCTAGAGGGCCAGGGCCGTACGGGGTCGTGCAGGGATGAGGGAGGACTGGCAGGTGTGAGCCAGCTTGTGGCCAGAGGGGGCAGAGGGGCCCGGGCAGGCCTCCAGACCTGAGCATCGCCCTCTCGAGGGCGCCAGGACCTAGGGCAGTAACGGGGCACCTGCGGGCCACGACGGCCGAGGCCTGCGGGATACACCCCCCCTCGCCAGCCTCTGTCTCCCCGCCCGTGTCCCCCGCGCCCGGGAAGGGCGGGCTGGGAACCTGGGGACACGCCGGCGTGTCCCGTTAGCTCGCAGGGTCCGCGCAGGGCCTCCCTCCTGGGTCGAGGCCTCCCCCCGGCCTCCCCTCAGCTCCCGCACATTGGGGGCTTTCCCAGGACCCTCTGCCCCCCCACCCCACCCCCGGGACACCCAGCCACAGACGCATCCCTGGGGCAGGGCGGGGCGGCTGGCGAGGAGCACGCCCGCCGGCCTCCTTATCCCGGGTGAAGAAGAGGCGCCCCACGCGGGCCGGGCAGGGCCGGGAGGGGCCCTGTCCTCGCCAGGGACTCAGCCCCTGAAGACGGCAGGGCTCTTGTGGCGCCATCCACTTGACGTCTCCATCTTGACCCGGCCCCAGGCCCCACCCCAAAGACTCCGTCACACAAACTCCCCGGGGCGGGGCAGCGCCGTCGGGGCCCTGAGTCCAGGCCAGGGGGGCCATGGAGGAGGAGGGGCCGCTGGGATGGGGGGGCCTCTGGCCACAGGGGGGGAAGGTGGACGGAGCTGGCAAGGTGGGAAGTGGCCCTGGAGCCGCCTCGAGGGGCCGAGGAAGCCGGGGCAGAAGCCGGAGGACCCGAACGGGACTGGAAATCACGGGGCTCCGCACCCCAACCTGGAAGACCTGCTTGTCCGTGGCTGGCCCGTCAGACCCCAGCTGCCCGGGGCTCCCGCCTCCCCATTCTCCTCCAGCCAGCGGGGCTCCCGGGGCAGGGCCTACCCCCCAACCCCACAGGCCGGGCGAGCAGAGGCCGTGTGGGGAAGGTGGAGGCCGCAGAGGGGGGCTTCCGTTTCAGGGGGTCCGGAACTCGAGGGGCATGGGGGACGGGCTTGGGGAAGCGGCATCTGTCTCCAGGTGGGGAAACCAGGACGTCGGAGAGGCTTTGGACCTGACGCCTCGGGGGGGGGCCCACGCCAGCCGCGACCAGGAGCAGCCCCAGCCCCGTGTCCCACGAGTCCGCGGGCCGGGACACGGCTGGATTCCACAGCCCAGGCCCAGCCTCCAAGCTGGCTCCAGCCCGGGGTTCCCGGTTCAAGGAATCCGTCCTGGGAGCCGAGCGGGACGGAAGCGGGGGAGGGAGAGAGGGGAGGGAGGGAGGGAGGGAGGGAGAGAGGCCCCGTCCTGGGTGCGGGCCGGGGCCGGGGGCCGCAGCCGCAGCTCGGCTCCAGCGGCTGAGTCATGGGGCCCCCATCTCCAGGCCAGGACGGAGGCCAGGGCGACAGGAAGGCCGGGTGCCCCGGCCCTGCTACGCAGCCACGAGGCCCAGGGGCTGCCGCAGTAGAAAGGCCTGGTTGGTGCCCACCTGTGCCCCACGTCCCTGCCACAGACTCAGATCCTGCCCTAGAGCCAGTGCCCAGCCTCCTCACACCCGGCACAGTCAGCGCCCTCTGAGCCCGGGCACGCGCGTGGGCCAGGCCCCTCAGCAAGCTGCTCCACCGCCCGAGATCTGAACCACTCCAGTCACTGGAGTGTGGCGTGTGCATCTCATCCTGCAAACCCTTCGTGAGCACCTGCTGCGCACCAGACACCAGCGCCGCGAGACAGGCACGCCTCTCTGTCCCCGAGGAGCTAGGGGACAAAGACAGAGAACGGAGTGGCCCATCAGCCTGCGCACACAAGCACGCACAACCCGCCTCTGTGTGTGCTGGGGGGAGGGGGGAGGACTGAGGATGACACTAAGCCAGCAAGGAAGGAAGCAGAGCTAGGTGCTGATGTGCACATCTGTCATCCCTGCGACTCAGGAAGCCGAGATCTGAGGATCACAGTTCAAAGCCAACCCAGGCAGGAAAGTCCGTGAGACTCTTATCTCCGATGAACCACCAAGAAGCCAGAAGTGGTGGAGCTAGTGACAGTGGCTCAAGTGGTAGATCGCTAGCCTTGAGCAAGAAAAGCTCAATATAGAAACGAAGAGGAGGCTGAGGGGTAGAAGCTCTTCATAAACAAGGGCCGGGCTGGGCGGGTTCCAGGAGGCAGGAGATGGGGCCTCCCCAGAGTCGGGGCCTCCCCAGATGGGTACTCAGGGGCTCAGGGAGTTGCCCCGGGCCTTCAGCGCTTTGTCTACCAGCCAGACCCCAGCGTGGCCCCTGCAGGTGCGCAGGGGAAGGGGCACCGTGCGCGCAGTCCCTCCAGGAGCGCAGCCGGGGCGGGCCTGCCGGGGGCCTCCCTCCGGCTGAGGGTCACGTTACCCCCTCGTCAAGGCAGCACTGTGGGACAGAGCTAACCTCACGCCATCTTTGGAGGGGTAAGGGCTCGCCGTGTCGGGTGCCTGGTGGACCAGGCCCCAAGGGAGATGCAGGCAAGCAGAGCGGTGCCTTGGCAATGTCTTTACTTGGGGGGAGAGTGTTTCGGTGTGAGTGGGGAGCGGTGAGCAGAGCTCAGGCAACACCCTGCCCTCGGGCGATGGCAGGGACCGTGGACATGGGAGAGAGAAGAACTGGAGGGAGGCGAGGCAGTGACCGGGAGTGGACAGTGCCCCATGGAGGCTCTGCCATGGGAGATGCACCAGTGTCTGCTGAAAGAAGGAGCAGGGCACTGGCGGATGGATGATGATGGCTGGGTGATGGATAGAGGGGTGGATGGGTGGATGGTGGGTGGATGGATGGATGGGTGGGTGGGTGGATGATGGATGGATGATGGGTGGATGGGTGAATGATGGATGGATGAGTGGGTGGATGGGTGGGTGGATGGGTGGATGGATGAGTGGATGGATGGGTGGATAGGTGGATGGATAGAAGGATGGATGATGGATGGATGGGTAGGTAGATGGGTGGATGGATGGATTATGGGTGGATAGATGGATGATGGATAAATAGGTGGATGGAAGGGTGGGTGGGTGGGTGGATGGATGGGTAGATGGATGGATGGATGGATGGATGGATGGATGATGGATGGATGGATGGATAGGTGGGTGGGTGGATGGATGGATGGGTGGATGGATGGGTGGGTGGGTGGGTGGATGGGTAGATGGATGGATTATGGTTGGATGGATGGATGATGGATGGATGGATGGATAGGTGGGTGGGTGGATGGATGGATGGGTGGATGGATGGGTGGGTGGGTGGATGGGTAGATGGATGGATTATGGTTGGATGGATGGATGATGGATGGATGGATGGATAGGTGGGTGGGTGGATGGATGGATGGGTGGATGGATGGGTGGGTGGGTGGATGGGTAGATGGATGGATTATGGTTGGATGGATGGATGATGGGTGGATGGATGGATAGGTGGGTGGGTGGATGGATGGATGGATGGGCACATCATGGAGGGGATTGGGCTGTTCCAGGGGTTGGGTGGATCTCAAGTGGCTTAGAGCAGCCTAAGCAGCCTGGTTTCAGGAGCCGGCCTTGTGTGGGGTGGAGGCAGGGACGTGAAGCAGGAAGTGTGGGGCCCCCCAGCAGCAGGGTTGGCCTTTGCCTCCTCAGGGCATGGGGAGGGGCGGGGGGACAGGTGAGAGGCAGAGGTGAGGCTTGCAGAGCCATAAGGGCACTGCCAGGATCCTGGGCGCGGGTGCACTTGGGGGCCCTGAGTTTCCCAGCCCCGAGCTGAACTCCCTGGTGGGGGCGGGGAGTCACGGAAGGGCTGGGCCCAGCCAAAGAGCAGCCAGCGGGAGCCACAAGGCCCTTTCCACCTGCTCCCCAGCAGGGCCGAGGGTCCCCGCCCGGCAGGTTCAGCTGAGGCCGCGGAGCTTGCTGGCCTCAGGTACAAAGTGCTCTGCCCGGCGTCCCCCTGGCTTCCGGGACTCAGCTCAGCGGAGAATCAAACGCAGGCGGGGCCGTGCCGGTCGCCAGCACAAACACTGGCTCTCCGCTTCCAGCCTCTTTTTCCAGCCTGCCCTACATTCCCGCTCGCTAGCTCAGCAGTGGCCGCAGGCCCGGTCCAGTGGTCCCAACCAAGGGCCGGGGCCCTCCAAGGCCTGCAAGGGGTCTGGGGTCCCCTACACCTCCACACACCAGCTGGACGGCCATGGAGAGCGATCCCTGGTGCCCACAGTCAGGCTGCCCACGGAGCAGGTGGGCAGAGGCCTGGGGCCCTGGGCTCTCCCCATGCGGCCCTCCAACCCAGCCCCGCTGAGCTCCCTGCCCCCCCTCACCCCCCCCGACCTCGAGTCCCTCTCCAGTGCTCTGTCTCGAATGGGGTCCCACGCCTCCCCAGGGACAAGAACTGAGGACAGTGGGGGATGCTCGCCAGAGCTCCCCCTGCAGATCCAGCAGGCACCGCAAACCCTAGGAAGACGCTTGGGGGGCACTGACCAGGCCCAGCCGCCGGGCAGCACTGTGCCAAGCACCCAGCCCAAGATGCAGTTGGTCACGATGGGCTCAGGTCACCTGCCACTGAGCCTCGCAGACTTACCCTCCAGGCTGGCTTTGAACTCCAGTCCTCAGATCCAACCTCCTAAGTAGCAAGGATTAGAGGCGTGAGTCACCAGCAGCCGAATGCATTCACCTTCTACCCTTCTTCCCCTTCCTCCTTCTCCTAAGCAGTTCCTTGGTCTCGTGTTCTGTGTTTATCCGTCCATATATACATATATCTAATTATGTATATGGGTGAATATGCATAGGTGTACGTCCATGGGAAAGTGTGTCCTTTAGGTCCACCTTGCACATAGGAGTGAAACACGCAGTGTGTTGAGTTTGTCTTGTCTCCTTCGGTAAATGTCTTCCAATTGCATCCATTCTCCTGTCGGTGATACGATTTCCATTTTCTTCATGGCTGTATAATATTCCGCAGCCTACATATAGCATGTCTTCTTTATGCATCCACGTCGACGGGTGCCTGGGCCGCTTCCGTCTTCCCCACAGCCTTCTAAGGCCACGGGCCCACCTGAACTCACGCAGGCGCCGGCTCACCCCGCGCGCCTCCTGGGCACAGGGCCCCCTCCTCCCGTCCCGGGCTGAGCGCACGCGCGTGCGCCCGTGGTCATCATCATTGTGGGGTGCAGTCGCCGCCTCCCCAGTGCCGAGCACTGTCCCGGGGGTCCTCGTCAGAGGGCCTGCGCGACGCACCCAGCACTGACACGGCACCGTCCTCTTGCTACCCACGGGGAAACTGAGGTGCCAGCGCCTGCGGGAGCCAGGGCAGTTGGTGGGCGCCATCTCCCTTCCCACTGTGGGGCTGGGCTGGGCGCACGCACGCCGCTCCTCCAGCCACAGCTGGCCGGCCTCTGGGCCAGTGCTGAGGGCACCCCAGCACGGGTGGGCACTGGTGGGGGGGGCCGTAGGAGGGGCGGGGGAGGGGGGTCAGGGGCGGAGCTTGGCACGGGGAGGGGGTCAGGCCCGATCCGGTGCCGTTGGCCAGCACAGAGGCTGGAACTCGTGGACGCGTGTGAGGATCGGCAGAGGCCCGGGACGGACGGGGAAGAAGAGGCCATGTGGCAAGGGGGCTGGGGCCTGCCCTGGGCCTGCGGGGCTGCGAGGTGGCCTGGTTTGTGTTCTGGAAGGATCTCCGTGTGGAAAACTATTGGGATGGGAAGCCAGAAAATCAATGGGCTACTGCACCCGCCCCACATGAAACAACGGCAGTGGGGTGTGGGCGCTCACGCCTGCCGCCCCAGCTACTCGGGAGGCTGAGATCTGAGGATCGCGGTTCAAAGCCAGCCTGGGCAGGAAAGTCCATGAGACGCTTATCTCCAATGAGCCAGCAAAAATCCAGAAGTCGAGCTGTGGTGCAAGGATAGAGCAGTAACCTTGACAAAAAAAAAAAAAAGCTAAGAGACAGAGCCCCAGGCCCTAAGTTCAAGCCCCAGTATCGGCACACAAAAAAAAGGACTGCAGGGAAGGGCAGGCTGCTGCCCCAGATGTGTCAGGGGGGGGGGGGGGGAAGGGGGGGCCCCAGCCTGGGCCCTGGTGTCCCTGGCTTTGCCAGCAGCTTAGACGAGGCCTGGGCCTTCCGAGGTCCCCGACGGGGACTGAGGCCGGGCGAGTTCCTCCGAAATTTCTCTTGAAAGACTCTTTTTCAAAAATTGTTCTTTTGAAAACAAATTCATAACCACATCAAACAGGAGGCTGCGTGGCCCCGGGCGGGCGGGCCGGCCCCGCCGGGCTTGCTAACCCGCTGTTGTTCTAATTGCTTTGCTCTCCTCCGAGGCCGCCCGAGTCATCTCTGGGTATTAATTCGGTGTGTCGAGGCGGGGCACAAAAGCAGCTTTTGTGAGCCTGGCCCTTTCAATCACTATCGGATTGCAACACGCAGCGAGATCCAAGATCCCCAAAACTAATCTGCCAGCGGCCTTGGGGAGCACCATGCCCGTGCCCAGAGCAGGTTCCGTCTTCCCGGGAGGGTGGGGTGCTCCCCGGGCACCTGCCACAGCCCGATCCCGGGGAGGCAATGGGGGCCGAGCCCGCGGGAGCGCCCCACACCAGGGCCTGGGAGCCGGGGCTGAGCAGCGTGCCCGGGCCAGGCCCGCCCGCCGCGGACCCGAGGGGCGCACCCAGTCCTGGGCACAGGGGCCAGGGGCCGCGGGGCCGGGGTTCTGCCCCCTCCCTCGCCTTCGCCAGCCCTCCCCAGCCCTCCCCAGGATGCTTAGAAGAGGCTGGCAGCACCGCGCCCACGCATGAAGCTGTCGGGGGCACCGGGGAGCCGGGCACAGTGGCAGCGTCGGTGCCCACCTGACCTGCCAGCGTCCGACAGCGGGCACCCCGCTCGGCTCCCCCATGCCATGCCGGCCACGCACCTGCCCCCCCCCCCCCCGCTCCCGGGCTCGTCCGTGCTCCAGGGCCCTCCAGCAGCGCCCGCCTACAGCCCAGGGAAAGCCTCCACGCCTCCCTGCACCGCCTCGTGCCAGCACCCCGGCCCCAGTGCCTCTGCCGGGCACCTCCGCCCGCCCTTCCCCCCAGCCGGTGGCGCCTGCCCCGTGGGGCCCCCGGAGGGGGGCTCCGGCCTCCCCACGGGCTCTGGGAGCAGCACGGGCTTCGGGCTCACGCCGGGTCCCCTGGGGAGGAGGCAGGCGTTGGGCTCACTGCGGATCCAGCACCTTCTCTGGGCCTTGCTCGTCGCCGGGCCTGCCCTCCAGGGCTCAGCAAAAGAGGCCGGGAGCGCCGCCTGGCCCAGCGCTGCCCCAGGGGTCTGGGAAGGGGAAGGGGTGCCTGAGGGATGACGGGAAGAGAGCCACTGAGGCACCGGCCTCGGGGGGAGGGGCGGAGCCAGCAGGGCCAAGGTCTCGGCCTCCTCCAGAGCACCCCCCCCCCCGCACCCGATGGACAGCAGTCCCCACGCGGCCGTCCACACCTGACCGCGCTGAGCTCCGTGCCACGGCCCCCCGAGGTCGTGCACGGCCCCCCCACCCCCGCCCGGGCAGGCACGGCTCCTAAGATCCCCCGGGAAGCCAAAGGCCCCAGCAAAGCCAGGACGTGTTTCGGGTGTTGACCGCTCCAGGGTCCAGCCAGAACGTCAGAGGCCTAGGGGGTGACCAGGAGTCACCCCAAGCCACCACCCGAAGCCACGCCTGTCCAGATGCACACGGGGGGCCCTGGAGTGTGTGCCCCCCACCCCTCTCCCGGCCCTCCACACTGTTCCCTTCCTGTCCCCAGGTGACACAGCTGGACCAGAGGCTGGTGCTCATCACGGACCTGCTCCACCGGCTGCTGGCCCTCCACCACGCCCGCCCCGCCCGCGGCGACGACGCCTCCCTCCGCCCCGAGCTCTTCCTGCCCAGCAACGCCCTGCCCACCTACGAACAGCTGACCGTGCCCCCCGGGAGCCCCGACCCCAGCTCCTGAGGAGGTGGGGGGCCCCAGGAGGGGCGCCCCGGGCGGCCCTAGTGCATCTGCCCAACCTCCCTCGCCACCGGGCACAGCGGGGCCACGCCCCCCTCCTCAGAGACCAGCGGGGCACCCCAGCCCCCTGGCAGGGCCACACTGGCCTGGGGGGGGGGGCTGCCCCATCCCCATCAGTGGTACTAGGACTCGACTGGGCCTTTGCTGCCTCTCAGGCCTGAGCAGTCTCCCCCTCCCCCCAGTCATGGCGACACGCCCCAAATGGTGGTCCGGGCAGGGGTGGGTGCGTCTGGGCCGCCTGGCCTGGCCACGTGCCATCCCGAGGGCAGCTCATCCTGAAACTCCAGGAGAAGCCGAGGAATGGCCTGGAACCGTCCACCGGGCCGGCCCAGCCTCCCGTCTAGGACCTACAGAGGACAGACAGGGCAGGGTGGGCCCAGCCAGCCAGCAGCAGGTGCCCCGTCGGGAGGCTCTGCGCCCTCGATCTTAGAGGTGGTGACCCCACAGGTAGGGGGCTGTGGGTCCCCCAGCCCCACAGAACAGGACTGGCACGCCCGCCCCCTACCCCCACTCAGGGCAGGCCCGGCTTCGCTCTGGGGAGCAGAGTCCTCTCTCGGCGTCTCTCTCCAGCCCTCCCCGCACCAGCCCGCCGCTCCCAGCCACAGGACCGATGGCGGGGCGCCGAGCGCAGGCGCGCTGGCCAGGGGCGTCCTGGGCATCCGGGTACTTGGCGGTGACTGGGAACGTGTGTTGTAATGAGGCTCGCGGGGAGCCGCCGTTCCGCAGGCCTTTCCTAATAAACAGCGAGCTCGTGGTCCACCTCGGTGCGGCTCTGCAGCCTAGGCGCTCAAGGACAGGCTTGTGCTGGGCTTGCCCCCTCCCGTCCTTCCCTCGTGGGTCCCCTTCCCCCACAGGGGGAGACACGTGCCCGCCCCCCCATGTCCCCCAGGGCAAGGCCAGGCTGACCTCCAACCCGGGACCCAGTAGACCCCCCACGGAGCAGGCCTCCCCCTCCCCCTCCGCAACACAGCGCCCAGCCCGTGCCTGCCGGGCACCGTCCTGCCCCGCGGCGTCCACCTGCCCGGCTCGGGGGGGGGGGGGGGAAGAACCCAGGCCGCGCTAAGCCCACTCTCCCCGGGTCCTCCCGAAGGCCCCCCGGGCCCCAGGCCGCCGCCTGTGCCCCCCTCCCTCGTATGCTCCCGAGCCCAGCCCTGGCTCCCACCACGGGGTCCCGGTGCCTGGCCTGACCAGCGCTGACTGGTGCCGGCCGGTTCTGCAGGAAAGCGCGGGGCGCTCGGCCCGAGGCCTCCCGGCCGCCCGGGGGGTGGAGCGGGCGCCGCCGCCGCCACTGCTGGAGGCTGGAGCTGTCGTCCCATTGTTGGGTAAATATTTGTGCCAGCGGGGATGGGGCGGCGGGAGGCAGGACCCTCTGCCACGCCCGGGCCGGCCCAGTGCCCCCTCCAGCCCCGCGCCCCAGTGCCCCCCTCCCCCCTGCCGGGGCCATTCCGGCCCTCTCGGGTGTGAAATGCAATTTACCTGAAATAAAGCCCCAATTATAGAATTAGCTAATTAAAGCCGCCGTGGAGGCCGGGCCCGGCCGGCCCCGCGTTCAGTGCCCGCCCGGTGCCCGCCGCCGAGGCGAACAGATGGTGCCCCGGCCCTGCGGTGCCGGCCACATTCCTCCACTCCGTCCCCCTGTAAGTGACCCAGACAGCACACGACCATCTGGTGTGTGACATGTCCTGCGGGCCCCGGACAATGGCCAGGCCGACCGCTCTGCGAGGGGACCGTCGCCCGGGCAACGGCGGCGTGCGGCCCCGGCCCACCCTCGGCCCCCGCCCTCCGCCCTCGCTCCGGGCCCTCGGTGCGTCCCGCCGGGGCTGCCCGGCCGCCCGGCTGACGATAGCCAGGGCTATTTGTCCCCAGAGCTGGGCTTTTGTCTCCAAATTGGGCTCCCTGGTTGAGGGCCGAGTGGCCGGCGGCTGGGTGGGGCTCTGCCCAAAGCGCCCCTCCACCCCCTCCGCCCGCACCCCTCCCTCCCCGGCCCCCCGGCCCCGGCCTCACCGGGGGAAGTGGGGCTTGGGGATACCCCTGAAGTTCCGCCTCTCCTGGCCGGGAGGAGGAGGCCCGGGCGAGGCCCCTGCTAGCCAGCCTGCTGCCCGGGCCACGAGAAGGCACAGGCCCCTCACGGTGGCGGGGGCGGTGAGGTTTGGAGCCGCCCTGGCAGGCAACACCTCCGGCACTGCCCCCCGCCCCTCCCAGCACCGCCCTCCCCTCCCCTACCCCCCCCCCAGCCCTCACTCCACAGCAGCCCCCCAGGACCAGAGGCTTCCTCCCTCCGGCCCTATTTTAGAGGACGAGCTCCGATCGCAGTCCTTGCCCCCCCAGCCCCCCCCCCACCAGCTGGGGTGGCCCGCAGCAGGGCCTGGGCCGTGCCTGGAACAGTCGGCGCTGAGGAATCGGCCTCCGGGCCTCAGCCCCTGGGCACGGCGCCCTCCGGGCCCGACCAGCTCCATCCCGCCACGCGACGCGGGTAAGCAGGCGGAGGGGCCTTCAGGGGTCACCCCAGAGCCCCCCTCCCCGCCAGCCTCTGCTCCTGGCCAGCCAGTGCCCGTGGGAGGGCGGGCTGGGGCTCTGAGTATGAGCCAGACGGTGGACGCCAGGGGCTCCCACCTCAGCCTCAACCCCGGTGCCCCCCGGAAGGGCAGGTCTGCCCGACGCCCAGGGCCCAGGAGGCCCCCCGCCCAGCCACCCACCGCGGGGGGCTCGCCCCGGTGCCTCCCGCTCCTGAGCTGCAGACGGCGGACGGGGCCAGGGCGTGACACATGCCGAGGGCCACGGGGAGCCCCCGTCAGCGCCCCCCACCCACGGCCCGGCCTCCCCGCTGGCCCTGCCCGCCCCCTCGCCTAGCTGGGGCAGGTGGGGGGCGGGGCAGTCACGCCTGGAGCTCACTGAAGCGGGGAGCGGCCAGCAGCAGCCACCACAGCCAGGGGAAGCCGGGCGTGGACTCTCACCCGCCATCGCCCCTGCTCTGAGGCGGACACCTGAGAACTGTGGTTCGAAGCCAGCCCAGGCAGCAAAGTCCATGGGACTCTGACTCCCAGTGAACCACCAAAAAGCTGGAAGGGGAGCTGCGGCTCAAATGGTAGAGCGCTGGCCTTGAGCTAAAAGCCAAGGGAGAGTGTAAAGCCCTGAGTTCAAGTCCTGGCATGCGCACACACACACCCCAGTGAGTGGAGGCAGGGGGCACCCCAGGGGTGAGAGGTACCCTCGAGGTCTGGAGACCACCCCTCAGCAGGGCTTTCTCACCTGCCACACACTGACAGGCGGCCTCGGAGAAGACTTGGGACTTCCTGTGGCGGAGAAGTCCACCGCTGTGGTCAGGAAGGAACTTCCTCTGGGCACAGGCTGGGAGGTCAAAGGGCACTGTGCCTGCAGTAAGGCACAGCCAGACAGCGCCGGATGTGCCCACTGGCTCCAAAAAGGCTGCCACCGCACCTGCCACCTGGAAGGCCATCTGGACCCTTAAGAAACTCTGCTATAGCGAGACCACTGATGAGACTGTCCAAATCCAGAGAAAAACCTTCCAGGGAGCTTTATCCCCCTACACGCGTGTGTGCATGCATACACGCACACACATGTGTGCACGCGCACACACACACAAAATGGAAGTGCTTCCTTCATTGTGGGCGAGAGGAAGAACGGAAACAAGACATCAAGGATGTCACTCCCATGCTGACTCTGGCTGTCCGGCTGTGCGGCCTCGGGGGCCCCGGCCCCTCTGAGCTGAGCTGGCCGCCGCAGCCCGAAGGTCACAGCCCTGACCTCTGGGCAGTCGGCACGAGCGCAGAACCACACCCTGGAGACCCACGCCAGAGGTGGAGCCGAAGCAGACGAAGCCCACCCTCCCCATTCGCTCGGGGAGCCTGAGCCCCCCACGGCACCCACCCCCAGCGGGGAGGACCGGCAGGGCGTGGGGAGGCCTCTCCAGACGCAGCCCTGCTCAGCTCCAGCAGAGGTGGGGCCGGCGGGGGAGGCCGCAGCCAGGCGGGGTCCCCAGGCCCCGAGGACAGGCCAGGCCCGAGCGAGGCTGGCCCCCAGCCGCCGCCGGGACGCTGGAGCCCGCCGGGGGCTCTGTGAAGGCGGCCTCGGGCGGCGGGGACGCCGGGAAGGGCGTCCGTCCCCAGGGGCTCCGTCAAGCCCGCTTTCCCGTCCACGGGGTCCGGGCTTCGGCCTGGGAGGACGCGCGTGCGCCGTCGGCGCGGGCTTCCCCGCGATGGCCGGGCCTGCGCGGGGTGGGGTGGGGTGGGGCCCGCCCCGAACGCGCCGGCCGGGCCGCGCCTTGGGGCAGGCCCACACTTGGGGACAGACCTGCGCTACCCCACTCGGGGCGCAGGCACCCCATGAGATGCCCGTCCCGCCCTCCAGCTTCAGCAGTGCAGAAGGGGAAACTGAGGCGCGCCTCTGGCCTCCCACTCCGTCCTGGGCCCTGGCGATGCCCAGCTCCTCCCTCGGGCTGGCCGGCGCTTCCTGCCCTCCGGCCACAGTCCAGCTGCTCAACATGAAGATACAACATAGTGGGCGCTCCTCAACATCTGCATCCACACGTGGGGAAGAGAGGCCTCGAGCCCCCCCCATCCCCCGGATGCCTAGGGCCGGGGCAGAACCGGCCTGGGCTGCCCTCCCCCACACGTCCAGGCTCTCTAGGGACCGTGTCCACAGAACTTCCCCGACAGTGGCCTGACTCAGCGTCCCCTGTGCTTGTTACCGCGGAGCCGGATCCCTGCTCCCGGAACTGGACGCCGCTAAGGCAGAGCCGAGCCAGCCGCTGCCCTCGGCCCTAAGGCCCGCTCCCATTCTGACCCACCCCGGCCAAGGAGGGAGGGACAGGGCTAGGGAACCCCAGGAAGTCGGAGACCTCATCCTTGGTGGAGTTGGGGAGCAGCCCAGGAAGCCCAGGGTCCCCCATCTGCCACACGCGGGGCCAGGCTGTCTCCACCGCGGGCTTGGTGGAGGGAAGCTGCAGGTGGAGGCCCAGCCCGTGAGCTCCATCAACCCCAAAGCAGAGCAGAGCCCCGCCCTGCCTGAAGCCCCGCCCCACCTCCCGTCAATCACCCCCTCCCCGCCTGAAGCCCCGCCCCCACCTCCCGTCAATCACCCCCTCCCCGCCTGAAGCCCCGCCCCACCTCCCGTCAATCACCCCCCGCCCTGCCTGAAGCCCCGCCCCACCTCCCGTCAATCACCCCCTCCCCGCCTGAAGCCCCGCCCCACCTCCCGTCAATCACCCCCTCCCCGCCTGAAGCCCCGCCCCCGCCTCCCGTCAATCACCCCCACATGCAGGTGGGCTCAAGGCCCCTGAGGAAGGGAGGCTAGGGGAAGGCTTCCACACCCGGACTGTGTGTGCGCACGTGCGTGCGTGCGAGCCGAGGCACTGCCCCTTCCTTAACTTTTCCGCTCAAGCCTGGCTACTCTGCCACTTGAGCCACAACTCCTCTTCTGGCTTTTTGGTGGTTGCTTGAACGGAAGAGTCTCGCCGACTTCCCAGCCTGGACTGGCGTGGATCGCCGTCGGCAGAGCTCAGGATTACAGGTGCGAGCCCCTGGCGGCTCCCTGGTGGCTTTTTAACCCCCTGGAGACAGACCTGCGTCCCCAGGGAGGCCGACACAGTCGCCACCCGGTGCGGGCCTCCGGCCCCCGAGCCCGGCCACACCATCTGACCCTTCTTCAGGCCTCAATCAAAGGGCATCTTGCTCTGGTCCTCTTGCCTTACTTCAAAACTCAGACACGGGCAGTGGGGAGGGCGGGGGAGCATTGTCCAAAGAGAATCGCACCCACATGAGAAAGAACATGCCATTTAAAGTTTTTCAATTAAAAAGAAAGCTGGCTGCCGGTGGCCCGCGCCCGTGATCTCAGCCACCAGGGAGGCTAAGCTGTAAAGGTCACAGGACTCTGCCTTGAAACCAGCCTGGGCAAGAAAGTCCCTGAGACCTTATCACCGATTAACCACCAGAAAGCCCGAGGTGGAGCTGCAGTTGAAGGGTACAGCCCTAGCCTTGAGGGGACACAAGAAACCCACAAGGACGACACCGCCGAGGCCCTGAGGCCACGGCCCAGGACCAGCGCCAAAAGAAAAGGAAACTCAATTCAACTTGCAGTCCAGCCAATGACCCTCGCCTGCCCCCCAGAGCCCCAGTGACTCCCCAGAGCGTGTGTCCCCACCCACAGAGCCCTAGCTGCCGGGGGGAGCGGCCGTCAGCCCCACGCCCCCCCTCCACACGCCGGCTCCCACCCCTGCCACCACCACCCCCGGCTGCCAGCCAGGGCTCCCGCCTCCAAGTGTGCCACCCGCCCCACGCACCTCCCAGCGGCTTCGGTTACCCGGCACCCGGCGGGCCCGGCCTGCCAAGGCCTGGCACCCAAGCCCCCAGCCGCCCCGTCCACTGCCAGCCCACCCGAGGGGCCTCCTCACAGGCGGATTGCTTTTCCACTGCCGCCTGGGCCCTGTCCCCGTGGAGATGGGCCTCATTGTTCCCCGGGCGCAGAGGCGGCGGGGCTCGGGGCTGGGGGTCACCCAGCCTCCAGAATCCACCTGCAGCCAGGAAACCAAATCTCAGCAGCAGATGACAACCGAGGGCTGCAGGACACAGCCACCATTCAGCCTCCGGGGAGCCGCCCTGGCCGCCACCTCCCACCTGGGCCCCGGCCCAGCCAGGGCTGCAGGGAGCCCACATCGGGGACAGAGAGAGGCTGGGGACCTTCCTGCACTGGGACTCAGGACAAGTGCGAAGAAGACCGCCACCAGGGCTGACCACCCTCGACGGGACGATCCGGGAGCTGGCCGGGGACCCAGCAGGAACAGGGCCTTTCCTG
Organism: Perognathus longimembris pacificus; assembly: GCF_023159225.1. Classification (NCBI taxonomy): domain Eukaryota; kingdom Metazoa; phylum Chordata; class Mammalia; order Rodentia; family Heteromyidae; genus Perognathus; species Perognathus longimembris. The sequence goes on along the minus strand of NC_063173.1, from coordinate 61,927,496 downwards.
CCTGGGCCTCGGGCGGCCCTGCTTCTGCAGGAGACGCCCAAACTCAGAGGCCTTTGCCCACCTGCCCAGGGTCCGAGCTGAAGTGGACCAGAGCTCAGAGTCCTTGGGCCCATTTCACAGATGAACCACTGGGTCTAACCAGACAGACAGCGAACACTGAGTCGGCTCCAAACAGACTTGGTGGCCTCAGACAGCCAGGCACGGTCCCGCTGTCGCCCCACGGTGCCCCCCCACCCTCAGCCTCGGCTCCGTGCTCAAAGACGGGGAGCTGCGTTTCCAGACCAGGGCTGTGCCAAGCCTTCGGGACCCCTGAGGAGAAATGGGGCCTCACAAGCCCCAAGGCAGCAGAAGGGGACAAGGCCCATGACCAGGTGACACCTGTCCCCAGCCCCACTGGGCTAAAGAGGCCATTTCTCTCCTACTGGCATCCATCTTGAGATGTCCGGCAGGAAGAGAGGGCTGGCGAGGGCTCGAGCCACGGGACGCCCGCCATCGCCCGGGCAGGCAGGGCACGCCTTCCATCTGCAGTCAGACCCTGGGGTCCAGTGCTACTTCCAGCCATCCTTGATCCTGCCTGAGTATCGGGCCCAGGCTCCAAGGTAGCCCTGCCTTCCTAGGCCCAGGCACCAACCGCCTGACACTGCTCTGTTCCCCTGATCACACGGAAACGTGGGCCGTAGGTCTGAGGCCCGAAGACCCAGACACAGCCCAGCCTGGGCAGCTGGAGCTAGAAGCCCGGACAGGAGGAGCCCACTGGCATCGTCTGCCACTGAAGCTCTAGGTCATTCCCAGCACCACCGCCACCACTGCCAAGCTGGCCCTTGGTCCCTTCTTCAACAAACTCCTACTCGTCTTCCAAACCCCGGCACGAGGGACTGCCTGCTAGGAAGCCCTCCCTGACCTCTCTCGGTCCCCAGTAAACACTGTCCTTGCGGCTGACCTCCCTGCCCTCTGACCAGGAAGTATCCCACCGGGGACACAAGAAAAAAGTATTCAGGGCATTAGGAAAGGACGGCCTGCCCGCCGGACCTGGTGAGTCCTGGGGACCGCAGGTGGGATCGTGGCTTGCCGCGTGCTGGGGCTGGGGCCCGGTGCCTTCTGGGAAAGACAGGAAAAACAGAGGCACCTCCTCCATCCACCTTCCTATCAGCACTCTGTCCCCAGACTGGTGACACAGTCCTCAGGAGCCCCTGGGAGTCCTCCCAGCTATCCTCCACCCAAAACTCTCATTACCTGCCCCCCCCCGTCCCCTCCCCCCCACCCCCTGCACACACAGCCGGCAGAAGCAGAACATCTGCATTGCAGTACTGGATTTGAACTCAGGGTCACTGACACCTCAGCCACGCCCCCCAGCAATTCTGCTCTCTTTCAGTGGCGGTGTGTTTGTTTGGGGTGTCCCTTTTTGTTTTCTTCAAATAGGGTCTCCTGCTAACTTTGCTTAAGCTGACCTTCAACCACAGCCCCCCCATCCCTGCCTCCTGAGTAGCTGGGATTGCAGGTGTGCCCTGCCACACCCAGACTGGACAGGATTCTCTGGGAGCGCACAGCGTGGCGTTACTCGGGTGTCAAAGCCCAGCCGTCCTTGCCCGTGTCAGCCCCCAAGTCCTGTGCTGGTCACGCAGCCTGGTCAGAGGGAACTGGTTCTACCTCCCCAAGAAGACCTGGTGCCAGGCGCCCTCCTCCCCGCCCTCTGGGCCCCTGAGCCCCGTGAGCAAAGAGAGATGCTAGGCCTGACTAGAGGACTCTCCGTCTCAGGCTGACATGCTCCAGGCCGGACACCTCCCCGGGGCCCCGGGCCCGGTCAGCCATATTGCAGGTGGTAGACTATCAGGCCCTGGCAACAGTAGGCAAGGGCCCCACGCGTGTGGAACTGGGCTGGGGCTAGGGGAGCCTCCCCGTGCCTGCGCCGTCGGATGCTGCTCTGGGGACTTAGCACAGCACCTGCCGGGCAGGGCCGGGCCGGGGTCCACACGCATCCTGGACTCCCCGTCTCTGGGGAAATTAGTTGACTCTTTGGCGTATTAGCGACCATTTCCAGAGGGGCAGCCTGGACCCAGCCCCGCCCCGCTGGCGCGTCTCCACCAATCAGAACTCAGCCTTGCTTAGGACCCAGCCCCCACCTGCATCCCCTCCTGCCCCGAGCCTCCAGCCCCGCCCAGGCTTCCTCCCCCTGAGACCCCCAAGACGGGCCGGGGTCCCCACCCCACAGCTAGGAGGAGGGACTGCAGCCATTCTCCCGCTTGCCCAGGGTCAGCCTGACACGGCCCCCCCCCCATGCCTTGGGGGGGTCTTGGGGCTACTGGGGTCCCCTCTTAAAGGTGTCCATCCTAATCACCCTAGGAAGCACCGGGGCCTGGCAGGGGCCCCTAAGCGTCTGGGCCCACGGTGCGGGGCTCCGGGCCCGGCCCCCGTGGACTGCCCCGCGCAGGTCACCCATCCGAACCACTGCCTTCAGAGATGAAGGCCGCTGGGGCCCAAGGGCGACCCGGCGGAGGTCGGCCTCTCGGGATCTCACCCCCGGGGCCCGCGCCAACCTGCCGGCCGGGCACCGGGAGGGCCGCGCCGCGCGCACGGGGCCGGGTCCCGGCCGGGGCGGCGAGGGGCCGAGGGCGGGGGCCGGGGTCGGGTCCGGCGAGCTTTAACGCGCGGACAAAGCCTCATTTGCAGGTCAATACCGCGGCACACTCGCCGCTCCCCTCGCCCGCCGCCCTTTGTCCGGCCTCGCCCGCTCCCCGCGCCAGATGGCCGCGGAAATGCTAATTTCGGGCGCCCCCGCCCCCCGCGCTTAATTGCGCCTTTGCAGATGGGCCGCGAGTGTGCGCTTCATGTAGATGAGCGGCCGGGACCCTGGAGGGGGAGGGGGCGGGGAGGGAGGGGGAGGGGGCGGGAGGGAGGGGCGCCGCCCCGCCCCGCCCCCCACCCCCACCCCACCCCCCGCGCGCCGCCGGGCACGGGCGGGCACCCAGCGCGCGGGGCGCGGGAAGTGCGCTTTTCTCTTTTCATTTCTCCAAAATGGGATCTTAAGTGATTCTGAATGAAAACAAATTGGTCCGCTTTCTTCTCCAAACAGACGCCGGGCGCGGCGGGGGCGCGGGCGCGGGCGCGGGCGGGCGCGCGCCGGGACGGTAGGGGGCTTCCGTCCCCCGCCGGCCGCCGGCCCCGCCGCGGGGCTCCTTCCACCGGCGCTCCAGGCCCCGTAGTCCCCGTCCACCCGAGAGCCGGCCCCGTGCACGGCCCTGGCTTCCGACCCCCGACCCCGAAAGGCCAGAGCTGCGGGGCCGCCCCCAGAGGCGGGGGAGATCGCGGAGGCGAGGGGGGCCTCCCCACCCGCCCCCCCCACCCCACACGGCCACGGGGGCCACCGGGCTTAGCAAAGACGCTCATTCACAGCTCAGCCCCGCGAACCTCCTTAAAAAAGCGCTATGTGTTCCTTGGACTTGCTTCTCTTTGGGGTCGGTGGCGGGGCTCGAACTCGGGGTCTGGGTGATGCCCCTGAACTGGCAGCCTCCATCCTCAGGTCTCCTGAGCCGCTGGGATGACAGGCGCGAGCCCCCAGCACCGCGCTGGACTGGCGTCGCTACCATCTGCCCGTGCCCAGGCTGGCAGTCTCCAAAGCCAGACTCCCCGGAGGCCCCCAGCCCCACCACGGAGCCCCCTGGGCCATCGTAGCCCCCGTTGGCCACGGTCTCTGCCCCGCAGACTCCGGGCAGGTTCCTCCACGCCGGAGCCTACACCCGCACCAGCTCCCAATGCCCTGGGGCTGCTTGGCTCTAAAACCGTGCCCATGACCCCCTCTCTGCCAGCCCCTGGTGGGTTGGCTTGTTTCTTGTGCCAGTACTGGGACTTGAACACAGGGCCTGAGTGCCGTCCCTGAGCATCTGCCCTCAAAGCTGGCACTGTGCCAGCTGAACCGCAGCTCCCCTTCCAGACTTTTGCTGGTTCATTGGAGATAAGAATCTCGTGGACTTTCTTGCCCTGGCTGCCTTTGAACTGCGATCCTCAGCTCTCAGCCTCCTGAGTGCTAGGATCGCAGGTGTGAGCTCCAAGTGTGCTGTGTGCTTGTTCTTGTTGTCATTGTCGTTTTTCTGTCCCGGGGCTGGGACTCAGAGTCTGAGCACTGTCCCTGTGCTTTTGTGCTCAGGATTAGTACCCTACCACTTTGAACCGCAGCCCCATTCCCAGCTTTTTTTTAATGGTAGTTAATTGGAGATAAGAGTCTCGTGGAGACGCTGAGCCAGCACCCAGCTCAGATGTGGGTTTTCAGAGCATTTGAACAGTCCAACTCATGCCATCGCTTCCTCGCCCACCTTCCAAATCCCGCAGCCTGCGGACACCCCAAGACATAGAGAGCATCTTCCGCCAGCGCACGTGTCACTGGCCACGCTGAGCTGAGCCAGCCGCGCTGCCCGCCGGCCACGCTGAGCTGAGCTGAGCCACGCTGCCCGCCGGCCACGCTGAGCCCAGCTGAGCCACGCTGCCCGCCGGCCACGCTGAGCCCAGCCACGCTGCCTCCCAACTGCTGCTCTGTTGACCTTGCTCTGTGCGGGTCGCTTAAACCTCTCATTCTGGTTACGTATCTTCAACTGAAACAGTGCACAGACCCAGGCTGTGTAGCACACGCCTGTCGCCCTGGCTGCTTGGGAGGGGGAGAACTGGAGAATCGCAATTCAAGAGACCCCTTCACCAGCCGCAGCCAGGTGGCGTGGCACGCAGTCCTCCTCCCGCTGAGACGGCGAGGAAGGCGGTTCCAGGCCGTCCCAGGCAGAACCGTCTTCGAGGATTCGTCTCCACGGATGGAGAAGTAGACACACTTGCACTTGCCAGGTATCGCAGCCGCGGCAGGAGGCACGAAGTCATCCAACTAAGGCCCGAGTATGCTTCTACCTCAGAAACAGCCCGCCGAACCCCCGCACCAGCGGCTCCCGCCCGTAATCCTGGCTGCTCTGTAGGCTGAGATCTGAGGACTGAAGTTTGAAGTCAGCTTGGGCCGACACATCTGAGACTCTTACGTCCAATTAATCAGCAAAAGGCCAGAAGTGGAGCTGTGTGTGGCTCAAGCAATGGACTGCCAGCCTTCCGTGAAAAAAGCCAAGGGAGAGCACGAGGTTCTGAGTTCAAGCCCCAGTATAGGCACAAAATAATCATGACAGCCAGCAGAACAACAAAGCTGGAGATGTGGCGCGCGGGCACAAGACCCTGAGTTCGAATCCCGGTTACTACCATGGCAGGACAGTTCCTGGCACGCAATGACAGGAGACAAAAGCCAGGCCCCTTCAGTAGAAACCAGACTCTGAATTTAGAACTTGCAACCATGCACCTTCCACCTCCCACCTTCCAGACAGTCTCCAATAAGTTACGGAGACGAGAAGCAGCGCCCTCATTATAAAAAGCTTCGTGTGCCCAACTGAAGCTAACTTGAGCATTCTGAACACATGTAAGGTAGGGGAATCAAATCAAGAAAGAAGGAAAAAATAAGCAACCCTTTGGGGTTGGAGGCGTGGCTCCGCTGGTGGAGTCCCAACCAATGAGCGAGAGCGTCAGTAGTGAGTTCAAGTTCCAGTCTCAGGCCTACATTGAAGGGAAGAAATCAGGTGGGCGAGACGAAGCTAAGGGGTTCCGTCGCTCAGGCATACGGGGGGTTGGGGGATTCTGATGGTTTGTTTCAGCTTGCAGTGGGTTCGTGAGGACGTGACCTCTTCTTCAGAAGGCAAGGTGGCTCTGTGTTAGGTGCTCGTGTGTTGGTACTTCTCACCTAAAAAGCAGAAGTCTCTCGGTGTGAGCTTGCTCAGCCTCTGCCGGCTCTGGAGAGCTCTCTCTGAGTGCGTCTACCTTGTGCTTTCTTTCCTGTGCATTTCTGTGCCGCCTTCCTTCTTTTCATCATGCACTGGGGAACTAGGAAGCTATTTTCACATGGGGAATTAAAACAAAATAAAAACCGCCCTCGCCTTGCCAGCCGCTGGCGGGGGGGGGGGGTCGGGGGGTCAGCGATGCTCTGAGCTGGCCCCCAGCCGCTGGCCGGCATTGGAGCTGCTGCCAGGACACCCGGGAGCCGGCCCTCTCCGAAGGGAGCCCTGGGGTGCCTCGGTAACGAAACCAGCCTGGACGGATTCCACTCGGGCCTGCCCTCATTCCCAGCAAACCCCCAAAGTCCATTGCTGTTATCATTACGATGATGCAATTACGTGACATTGTTTAAATGCCGACGGTGTTTTTCCAGCCCTTTTCGTTAGCTCTTTCTCGGCCTGCCAGAGAGATGGGCCAGCCTTCGGCTGGCCGTGATGGAGGCGGACCACGGCTCCCAGAGCCCTGCCACCTTGCCCCGGCCACACAGCAGCAACGTGGCTGATGGGCGCGCAGATACCCGAGTGTCATCCGCTGGGTAGTGGCCATTTCCTGAGCATGGCTGCCGGGCTCGTACTTGGACTTAGGAACTTGTTATCAGTAGAGGGAAAGGATTGGGAAGGAGAACTGAAATGGGAAAATGGGAAAGGGCAGGGAAGGAGAAGCAGACAGGAGCGAGAGAAACTCGCCTGCAGATACCTCTGCCAGCTTTCCTCACTCACTAATGTGGCTGCTTTCAAAGGAGCCAAAAGTGTCTGTGTATGTGTGTGTGTGTGTGCACTGGTGTTTGAACTCAGGGCTTTCATTTCCCTGAGCTTTTTCCCTCCGGGCTGGCACTCTACCACTTGAGCCACAGCTCCATTTCTGGCTTTTTGCTAGTTCATTGGCAATAAGAGTCTAATAGACGTTCCTGCCCGTGCTAGCCTTGAACCGTGGTCCTCAGATCTCAGCCTCTGAGTAGCTGGGATGACAGGCGCGAGCCACCGGTGCCTGCCCAGAGAGGAGAGGATTGGACGGGGAGGACAAGGGTCCCACGGTGGTTAGCAGTGAACACAACAGCAAGAACCACCACCGGTCTCCACTGTCCTGAGCAGCCAGGCCCCGGAGCTGGGCGGCCGAGCTCCGCACCGGGCACCCCAGGCCACAGGACAGGAGCCCCAAGACGGAAGCCCAGCACCCCAGGCTGAGCCACGCCCCCCTCGTCGTCTGTCTCACTCCCCGACCCCAGCACCTCACAACGCAAGTGGAAACAGGGCCATTTCCATGAGGTCACTAGAGTGCGTCCTAATGGGATCGGACTAGGTCTGCCAGTCCCGGGGCTTGAACTCGGGGCCTGGATGCTGTCCCGGAGCTTTTTTGCTCAAGGCTGGAGCTCTTCCACTGGGGCCACAGCTCCACTTCCAGCTTTCGGTTGCTTACTGGGAGATAAGAATCTCACAGACGTTTGTGGCCTAGTTAGCTTTGAACCGTGATCCTCAGATCTCAGCCTCCTGAGCTGCTAGGGCTACGAGCACAGAGCTCTGACTGGGCTTTCATACAAAGAGGAGATGCGGACAGAGACACGCAGACGCAACCACGGAAGGGCGCAGAGAGAAGACCGTCTGCCCACCACGCGGGAGCCGCCCAAGGAAGCCAGCCCTGTGACTCCGCCGTCTGGGACTTCAGCCGCGGGGTGGGGAGCGCGGGCACCCAGGGCTCGCCCCAGCTGTGTCAGGGACACCCAGGTCCAGCCCCAGGCCTACGTAGCCAGGGTGGGCACAGAGCTCACCCGCGCCCCAGCCTAGAGTTCTTTCCTGGTGACGCGCCAAGCTGGCCCCGGCTAGACAAAGCCCTTTAGCAGCGCCACGCCAGCCGGGCAGGAAAGCCCCGTGAGCCGCTCACCTGAACCCCAGAAGTGGCGCTGCGGCTCTGTGTTCAAGCCCCAGGACTGGCGCGCGCGTGCACGCACACGCACGCGCACACACACACACACACAATGGGCTCACACCAACGCATGCCTCATGAAAGTTGGGAGTCCCCAAAATGCTATCTTCCCAAGCCGAGGCGGGGCAGACCTGGGCCGAAGCCGCCGCGTCTGGCGGCCACCGCCCCCTCCACTCCACCTGACCCGCGCCAGCTGGAGGCAGAGCTCCGGCCCTGGAAGTGGCACCAGGCCTCCCTCCTATCTGCTCTGTCACCGGCCCACGTTCAATTAAATTTCCCTTTTGTGCCAGAGAGGTTTGTGGGAGTTTCTTTATATCCTTCGAACCAAAGTCAGTCCCTAAAGCTTCCGAAAACACCCTCCCTCGTGGGCCAGCCGAAAACAAAAGCAGAAGAAACAAAAGGGAACTCGGGGCTGGCTTTCCCTACACAACCCTCCTCCTGAGAGGCCAGGAGACAATTCACTCTGATTGAAATAAATGTCCCCATTGGGGGGGGGGGCCGGGGAGGCCTGTGGCCCGCTGCTGGTTGGGCAGAAATGCAAATCCTCCCTTTTTCCTTTGATTGAAATATTTAAATTTTCAAATATATATGCTGCGACAATTGAACAGCAGCTGATCTCACTTACGTGCACAGAAGAAATTCGGAAGCCATGGCCGCGGTTAATCTAGCCATGGCTCCTGCCTGCTAATAGCCCCGCAGTGAGTCCTGGGGTGGGGGGAGGGAGGGAAATAATCCTTTTATTCAGACATTGGCTTAAAAGAATAACAAGGAGAAAAAGCTGGAACATAATTGCATTGCAGGGAAACAGAAAGATTTTTTTTTCCTGCCCCTCTAACGAGCTTTCTCCTTTTCTGTCCTCGAAAAGAATTGGAGGCTCGTGGCCAGAGGCTCTTTTCTTGGTAAGGAAACCTCCTCTGCCATTGTCCCGGCTGCCACCACCCTGGGGACTTTGCATCCCCCCCCACTGGCCCCCTCCGTGGCTCATGCATTCATTCATTCACCGAGTCATTCATTCAGTCAACTCCAAGAAGACCTATCGTGTGCCAGGCTTGCCTGGTGTAAGCAGACACGGCCCACGGGCGGGCGCCTAGGGGGTAAACACAAGAACCATCCCCAGCGCCCTGCAAGGCTGCCATGAGGGGCCATAAAGCAGAGGGGCCCCGGAGCCGCCGGCCCGGGCGCTCTTTGTTCCTCCGGGGCTCGGGCTGCCGAGCACCTGAGTCCAGAGGGAGGGAGGGGCGGCTCATGCCTGCCTCCTGCTCCCAGAGGGACCCCGGCCAGTCCATCAGGGGGCTGGCTCTTCAGTGTTTAAAGATCTCTCCCCTGGTTTTCAAGAACTCCGGGACACGACTTTCTGTGATGTGTGTGTGTCGGGACATCTGTCCCCTGTGTACCTAATAAAGTCGCCGGGACTCAGAATGAACTCCGGCCCGCTCGGCTTTGAATCCGGGCTCACATATGGTTGGAAATTAGTTGGCTATCTCTCGGAGTTAAATGATTTTTTTCTCGCCCCGTTCGCATCCATAATAGCCAGGAACACTGTTGCGATTGTTCCCTGTTGCGGGACATTCTGTGCCTGAATGGGCGGGGGCTGCTGTGGCGACGCGGATTTGCCATATGGTTGCGCGGAGCTGGGAAGAATGGGCTCCTGTGTGTGCGCCCCGGACGCGGCGGCGCGGGCCGTGCCAGCCCGGCGGACGCGGTGCCCGACGGCTCGGGAGGCGCGGGCGGGCGGGCGGGCGCACCCTCGGGGCGCGGGGGCCCCGCGGTCCCGCCGGGCCGGGGCGCGCTCGGCCCGGGCCCCCGAGCTCCCCGCGGAGGAGCGGGCTCCCGGACGGGGCCGGCGCGGACTCCGCCGCCCGGGCGCCCCGGGGCCATCGCGCCCATGCAGGCCTCGGGCGCGGCGGGGGCCGGCTCTGCGGCTGCAGCAGCCCCATTGTGAAGCCCGGGGGACAATGGCGGCGGCACCTGCTCGCCTGAAAGGCCCATAAATCGCAGCCGAGTCCAGCTGCCTTCCCGCCCCTCCCCGCAGACCCCGACTCGGCGCGGCCGCGGCCCAGCTCCCGTCCAGCCGCCCATCCGGCCGCCCGAACCAGCAACCTGGGCCCCAGCGCGCCCTCCCTACCGCTGGCGGCGCGCGGGGTCGGCGCTCCTGCCCCGCCCCACCCCGCAGCTCCCGCACCGGGCCTGGGGGCCACGGGGCTTCCGCGAAGCAGAATCTTGAACTTTGAACCCAAGTGTTCCTGCCCCCGCGGTTGTAGTGTTAGGAGCCTGCAAAAGGCAAGCGACCCCTCCCCCGAGCAAAGAGCTCCCCCTTCGCCCCCTCTGGCCTGGGGGCGCCACCGTCTACCGCAGGGTGCCTGTGGGACTGGCCCTTGGACAGCAGATCCAGCCAGCCGAGGAGCCCTGCGGAGGAGCCCTGGGGCCCTCCCCGTCTGGGGTCCAGCCCCAGGGCTCCCGCCCCTCCCTGCCCACTTCGCTTGGAATCCTGGCACCAGGAGACCAGCCGGGGAAGCCCCATGGCAGGCCGGCTCCCGCCTCCCCTTGCAGTCAGGATTCTGCCCACCGCCAAGGGCACGCCCCGAGGATTCGGGGTGAGAAGAGGGCGGGTGGGCTCCTGGGCAGAGTGAGGGCTTTGGTCACCTGGCAGCCTAGATCCCCCAGACTGGATGGCCAGGGAGCTCCCTGGAGGGCGAAGGTGAGCAGAAAGTGGCCAAGTGCCACCTAGAGCCACCAACACTAAGGTGCCCTTTGCAGGGAGAAGGACCACATTTAACCAGCTAAGCTCCTGTGGGCAGGAGAGAGAGAGAGAGAGAGAGAGAGAGAGAGAGAGAGAGAGAGAGAGATGGGGCTAGTGCAGGTGCTCACACCTGTAATCCCAGCTCCTCAGGAGGCTGAGAGCTGAGGATGGCAACTAGAAACCAGCCAGTCCCGTAAATTCCATGAGACTCTCATCTCCAATTAACCACCAAAAGGCAGGACGCAGAGCTGTGGCTCCAGTGGTAGAGTCAGCTTTGAACACAAAAGCTGAGGGGTAGCACCCAGACCCTGAGTTCAAAATCTAGCATGGGTACAAAAAAAGAGAGAGAAAAGTGGAGAGGAGAGGAGAGAGAGGTGGGGTGATGAGAGAGAAGAGAGAGATGAGAGCAGAAAGGGGAGAGGAAAGTGGGAGGGGAGAGAAGAGAAAGGAGAGGGGGAGGGGAGGAGAGGGGAGGAGAGGAGAGGGGAGGAGAGGAGAGGAGAGCGATGAGAAGGGAGAAGAGAAGGGAGACAAGGGGAGAGGGGAGAAAGAAAAGAGAGCAGAGTGTAGCGGGGAGAGAGGAGAGGGGAAAGGCGAGAGGAGATGGGACAGGAGAGGAGAGAGGGGAGGGGGGAAAGGGAGAGGGGGAGGGGGAGGGGGAAGAGGAAAGGGGGAGAGAGGAGGGGGGAGGGGGAGGAGGGAGGGGGAGGGGGAGGGAGAGGGGAGAGAGGAGGGGGAGGGGGGAGGGGGAGAGGGAGGCGGGGGAAGGAGGGGGGGAGAGGGGGAGAGGGAGGCTGCGTCCGGGCTGCTGGCACCGCGGGCACCGCGTCCTCCTGCCGCCTGCGCTGGGGAGCGCGGCGCGGGCAGCCCGTGCCCTCTGGCCTCTTCCGTGTTGGCACCAAGTCCTGCTGGGATTTTCTTCCAGGAAAAGGCTGCGTTTCAGTTCCCGGGGCCCTGCCAACACCCCGCCGCATGCCGCTGCCCACCGCACCCCCGCGGGCCCTGCGGGCCAGCCTGCAGGAACTGGCGGGACCCAGGAAGCCCACGGGCAGCGTCCCACCCCGCGCTCCTGGACTGTGGCTGCAGCTGAGCATTCAGTGCCACCTCCCGCCTCCCCTCCCCCCCCAGCAGAAGGGCAGCCCTCCCCCTCCCCCCCTCCTCCCACAGTACAGGAGGGTTCCCCACTTCCTTCAATGTCTTACAACTTGCATCTCATTTCCTGCTTGGGCATTTCTGACCTCCGGTGACTCCAACCTGGGACGCCTGCCCGTGGCTGCCGTGCCGTGGGTCATGGTTGCGTGGTTGTGTGCTGTGGCTCCGTGGCTGCGTGACATGGCTGTGTGTCATGGCTTCATTGCTGCGTGCCATGGCTGCGTGGCTGTAAGCTCTGTGCTGTGCTGTGGCTGCGTGGCTGCGTGCCGTGGCTGCATTGTGGCTGTGTGGCTGCGTGCCGTTGGGCTGCGTGGCTGTATGCTCTGTGCCGTGGTTGCATGGCTGCGTGCCGTGGCTGCGTGGCCGCGTGCCGTGGCTGCGTGCTGTGGCTGCGTGGCTGGTTTCCTCATTGCCCACCCAGCGGCCAATCCGAGAGGGTTCTGTTCCTTTCTGCACAACCCCTGGCCACCTCCATTTCCTTCCACCTGCCCCAACTTCCTGGGGCTCCCCTACAAGGGGCCAGGGCCGCCTTGCTGAAGGAGGCGCTTTCTCCAGAGCCTGCCCCCCCCTCCCGTGAGAGGCCACGTGCCCAGCACCGCGTGCCCAGCACCACGGTGCCCAGTACTTCTCCTCTTGGCGCACTTCTGCTTATGATGTCTCTGCGAGTGACCTGTCAGGGCCTCGGGTCTCCAGCGCCCCGCGCGTGGAAGGTGCTCCGGGGCCTGTGCCACCGGGGGAAGATGGCAGGGCCCACGGGGCAGCAGGGGTCCTGCCCAAGCCTGGCCCCCCCAAAACAGGCAGAAAAGTGGAAAGAAACCCCCTTGAAGTGAGCCACCAAAGGACAAGACAAAGAAGAAAACCAGAGGGCATCTGACAGACTAACTGATGTGTCTTCCTCTCCTCCTCCTCCTCCTCCTTCCTCCCTCCTTCCTGTCCCCCTCCTCTTGTCCTCCTCCCTCCTCCCCTCCTCCTCCTCCTCCTCCCTGTCCCCCCTCCTCTCTTCCTCTCTCTCCCCTTCCTCCCTCCTGTCCCCCTCCTCTCTTCTCCTCCTCCTTCCTCCCTCCTCCTCCCCTCCTCCTCCTCCTCCTCCTCTTCCTCCTCCTCCCTCCCTCCTTCCTCCCTCCCTCCCTCCTCCCTCCCTCCTCCCTCCCTCTTCCAGGCCTCCTTTCTCCTCCACCATTTAGACAGACGCATGGCTCTGGACTGAAAAGCATCCACAACGCGAGGACCTCGAGCGCCCTGTCCTGGGGATACAGAGAGCAGCACCCCAAACCCCTCAGCTTGTGGGTGCCCTCAACAGCAAGGCCCCCGCAGCAGGGCGGTGCCTGGAGTGGGGTCTGCAGGCACGCAGGGTGGCGGTGCTCGTTCTTGCCCCCGGCCCAGCCTCTGCTCACGGCCTCAGCTTTGTGGCTTCTCGTTTGGCCCCTTGAACTTACTATTATTATTATTATTATTATTTGCAGGACTGAGGGTGGCACACTGGCGCTGAATGACGAAACCTGGGCGGCCGTCTAAAGGAAAGGCCGCCTCGCTGGGCCTGGGCTCCGGCTCGCAATGCTGGCTGCTTGGGAGCACGCGCGGGCACGTTTACGTTTGGAGGCTCCTCTCAGCAGGTGGCTGGGTTTGGTGTGACACCGGTCACCCCAGCGACGCGGGAATGCGCAAGCAGAAGGGGCCGGCCAGGCGCCCCAGACAGACACACGCCTGCCTTGCAAAGGGGGCTGGAGGCACGGTCCACGCGGGTGGCACCGGCCTTGCCAGCACAAGAGAGGCCCGAACACAGACACACGCATCTCCAATTCCAGCTACCACGGAGGCTGAGACCTGAGCATCCTGGTTTCAAAGCCAGTCTGGACCAGAACATCTGTGAGACTCTCATCTCCAATGAACCAGCAAAAAGCCTAAAGTGGTAGAGTGCTGACCTTAATGAAAAGGCTCAGGGAAAGTGCTTAGGCCCTGAGTTCAAGCCCCAGTACTGGAACACACAAGAAAGAAGATA